>NW_007247391.1:441665-517725 GCF_000164805.1 Carlito syrichta
CCCCCCCATAGTTTCCCAGTACCATCTGTCATTTTCTCATAGTATTGCATTGGATGTCAAGGGTCCATTATATGAGTGAGAACATGTGATATTCGGATTTTTGTTTTTGTGAGAGGTCACTCAGTATTATAGACTCTAGTTCCATCCAGGTTGCAGCGAAATTCATGATTTTGTTCTTTTTTATATGTACCACATTTTTTTAATCCAGTCCTCTTTTGATGGGCAGCATGGTTGTTTCCAGGTTCTTGCTATTGTGAACAATGCTGCGATAAACATACGTGTGCAGGTATCTTTTTTATAGAGTGATTTGTGTTCTTCAGGGTATATTCCCAGTAGGGGGATTGCAGGGTCATATGGAAGGTCAATTTTTAGAGCTTTTAGGAATCGCCACACTGCTTTCCACAGAGGTTGCACTAGTTTACACTCCCACCAACAGTGTAGAAGTGTTCCCTTTTCACCACACCCTCTCCAGCAGCTGTTATTTTTTGAGTTGTTGATAATTGCCATTCTGACTGGAGTTAGGTGGTATCTCAGTGTGGTTTTGATTTGCATCTCCCTGATGATTAGTGAGGTTGAGCATTTCTTCATGTGTTTGTTGGCTGCTCGAATGTCTTCTTTTGTGAAGTGTCTGTTCATGTTTTGCCCATTTTATAATGGGGTTGTTTGTTTTCTTCTTTTCAGTACGCTTCAGTTCCTTGTAGATCCAGGATGTTGCTGTTTTTCTTAAGTTGTTAAACTTCATTTTTTAAAAAAAGAATGAGTTCGGCACAGCTTATCTTTTTTTATTTCAGGAAGACAAGATTTTGCTCTGTTACTCAGGTTAGACTTGATCTCCTGGACTCAAGCAATCCTCCCAACTCGGCCTTCCAAGTAGCTGGGATGTCAGTGTGCCATGGCGCCTGGCCCAGTTCGTCTTTAAACAAAACTCTTCATTCCATGTGACATTATAGGCTACTGGCCAGACTTTGTAGTGTCCTCCTTTAGATTAAGTGTCAACCCCAAGGGCTGAGGTGGTGTTGACAGCATCATCGCTGCATGGTACTGTCACCTTGTTAAGGTTCCGAAAAGAAGAGTCCCTTAAAAGGAAATTGTACAGGTAGAAGATACCATGGTTAAGATACATGTGTATAGCTCACTGCTATAGGGTGCTTTGGGGAAAGTAAGCTAAAGAAGTCACACCATCACAGCATTTGCTTTCATTTTAGGCTAGGGAGGAAAGAAACTCTGATCAAAATAACAGGTGGTAGCCAAAGAAAATAAAGCACACAACTAGACTCAAGTGTTCAAAAATTTAAAAATAAGTAAATAAATAAACATACACTTTTTCTTTAAAAAGAAAAGGGAACTAGGCTCATAGCAAAGGGTCTCTGAACCCTGTGTGCCTTCTACCTTGGCACCTTATTCCTCAACTTCCTGTCATGCCCCCAGGAAACTTCTAGCTTTCACCCTCTTACAGCTGCTGCTTCATCCCCTAGAGTCACCACCACTGTCTTTGAGGTGAGGATATTTATCTCCTACTACAAAAAGTGAAAAAATGTAGCTTTGTAGATACTTTTATTTGTGGAACCTTATGTAAACAAATGTGTAAACATTGGACAATACATATCATTTTTTGTAATTAGGCTAACTATTAGCTCTCTTTAAAAAATGTAAAAACAAGCAGCTGGGGCAACTTGGTGAGACCTCATCTCTACAATAAATCAAAAAATTAAGCCGGGCTCGGTGGCTCAACCTGTAATCCCAGTGCTTTGGGAGGCTGAGGTGAGTGGATTGCCTGAGCCCGCGAGTTCAAGACCCGCCTGGGCAACTTGACGAGACCTCATCTCTACAATAAATCAAAAAAATTAGCCGGGCGTGGTAGCTTGTGCCTGTAGTTCCAGCTACTTGGAAGGCTGAGGTGGAAGGATCACTGAAGCCCAGCAGGTCAAGGCTGTGGTGGCCAGGAGCAGCCACTGCACTCCAGTCTGGGCGACTGATTGAGACTCCAACTAAAATAAATAAATAAATAAATAAATAAAAATAAAAATGTTAAAACAGGCTGACTGTGGTGGTTCACACTTGGAGTCCCGGCATTTTTGGAAGGATTACTGGAGTCCAGGGGTTTGAGACCAGCCTAGGCAACATAGTGGGACCTTGTTTGTACAAAAATTTAAAATTACCTGGTGCATGGTGGCGCCCGCCTGTAGTCCCATCTACTCAGGAGGCTGAGGTGGAAGGATTGCCTGAGCCTAGGAGTTGGAGGCTGCAGTGAGCCATGATCATGCCACTGCTCTGCTGCCTGGGTGACAGAGTGAGAATTGACTCAGAAAACAAAGGGGAGGGAGGTAAGAACAGTACAATTGAGTTAAAACACTTGATATATATTTTTGGTAAATGTATAACTTTAACAAAAACATGATTTATAGCATACACTTAACAGAAAAATCTTTGTTTCCAAACTTACTTCCTTATTTTTTCCTGTCTTCTCTTTGGTTTCCAAAAGACTTCTTTACTTGAACATTTTACTGTTATTTTAAGTTAAAAATCTCAAAAGTTGCTGAAGTTATTCCCTTATTTTTCAAATAGGCACTTCTTCTAATTTTCCCATAGTCTAACCAAAATGTCATATTCCTCTCTAATCCATTAATCTGAACTCATCTCTTCTGATAAACCCTCAGTAATTGACACTGAATAATTCATTCCATTATGCTATCTTCTGAAACCCCAAAAACTTGTCTTCAATTTACAGTATATTAATTGGAAGTTTTTGATATTTGTAAGCTATGATTTATTTCAGTTTCTTTAGTTATATTTTGCTTAAACTCCTGTGAGTTTCTTTTTTTAAAAAAAATAACTTTTTCTTGTTTTTTACATGCACCAAAATCTTCTAGTAAACAGTAGGTCAAATCACTGATTGTTGTTTAGAACTATATAGATAAGCTCCAAAGTCTGCTTTTATTTCTTTCTTCCCTTCCTTTCTTTCAGCTTCCTTCATTTTGCTCCTAGAAGATCTTTCTAGAGGAAGAAGGGTGTTGCTTATTTTATAACTTTGGGTGTCAATGATAGAGATTAAGCTTTGATTTAGGTTCTATGATTTGGAAACATATTTTTTTTTAATTACTAATTCCCTAGAATTTTACAGAACTCTTTTGCTAAACCTGTGAGCAACCTCTTTATTTGAGTTAGTTCATTCATGGAGTGTTATGACAATAATTTGAATGTTAGAGAAACTTTCTGCATATGGTTCGGTTTTTCAATAATTCCAAACAGATTATGTCTGAGGGCATTTTTGTCTTAGCAGTATTGAACTAAAACTAACTTTTAAAATACTTCAGCAAATTTAACGGATCCATTGCTAGATATGAACCTTTTATAAAAGATGCTACGCTTTATTCTTTATCCAGTACTATGCTGCCATTTTAGCTGATAATAACAAACCATTCAAACAGAACTCAAAATTAATAGATACCAATAAGAATTAACTTATTTTTTCATTAAAAAATAGATTCTTGTTAAATTAAAAATGTTAAATTTAATAAATTAGTAACAATTAAATGTGTATTGATGAGGAAACCAAAAGTTGGGGTAAAAGACAACTTACAATCTAGGTTCAGTTTTTTTGGTTTATGTGAGTTAACTTTTCATAGCATGTCTTCACCTTTTCCTTGGCAGGGTCTCAAGGGACATCCAGGACTCCCAGGACTCCGAGGTGAACAAGTAAGTACTTAAAAAATTTGTATTGTATGTGGAAAAGGTACACATTAGGGAATTCATTGAGAGATGATTTCCTCCACTTTTTTATTTTTCTTCTCAGTGATTTTCACTGTGTTTAGTATAGAAGACCCTTTTAATTGATTAACTGTAAAAATTTTTTAATTAAAAAATTCATAATGGATAGTATTTCACTATTATTCACTTTTACTTTTGTCTAACATGTTTTAAACCAGTAGTTCTTAAGCTTCTGTGGTTCACAGGTACCTTTGAGACTCTCATAAATGCTATGAACCCTTTCCCAGAAATATGCATATCCATGCACACACACTCTCAATTTTTTGTACAGTTTTTGTGGCTTACCTGTTCACTAAAGCCTAATCCACAGCTATTAGTTCCCTAGCTTGTTTGAGGTAACTCAAATACATTTTAGTAACAATCCAAATTAGCATGTTGCTTATATTGTTGTTCCTAATACACACATATATATATATACACTATTTAAAAGTCAAGATAGTTTTGGAACTATTTAGTTTTTGGTTATGTTACTGCTTCTTTCTCCCACCAGAAAATAATGTCATTATGTCACAAGAAAAAAATAAAGTTATATCTCTTGTTTTCGATATGGTATATACTAGGTCAGTATGAATATAATTGTGAAAAGGGTATGATATTAGAAACTGACTAAGGTGACGGATGCCATTATTCAAGAATTGGCAAAGAGCCTCAGGAAGCCATAAAGGCAGATCCAGGAAGAAGCATGATGGATGATACCTGGAGGAAAGATATAAATGAAGAAACAAAGCCAGTTTTCTCTTTCATGCTTGTTAAGTGAGACAGTACTCAGTCCCTTAGGAACAATGTTTAAAGATTATTAATTACTAGACATGGTGAGAAAAGTGATATGTGTATCTGTAACAGGTGTAATATGGGTTTCCTGAAGATCAAAGAAGTACTGAAAAGCATTTGAATATTTATGGGGGAAAAAATGGAAAAGGTGGTAAAGAGTCCCTGGGGTGGGGGGGGGGGAGGGGAATCTTAGAATACTGCTTTGGCAGAAATGTGTAAATTCCAATGGAGGAAGCCTGATACTTCACAAGTAAGTGAAAATTTGGCCATGTGTCATTACTGACCAGTTCTCTCATAACTGCTCTATACCTAATTCCTGTGATGTCCAAGTTATTATTCTGAGGGTAATATATTTTTAGAAGAGTCTAAAATCAGTTTTAAAGGTTGAAAGATGTATTTCACAGTCAGTTCTTGCTTTCTATTCTATTTGTTTCCAGAAGAAAAGGAGGCAAAATTTGTGTTAACTTTGGGGAACAACTATAATAATTTTGTATTATAGCTGTGAAAAAACTGTGAATATAAGAAAGCACAAGCAACTTACAAGAAGACATTCATTTCTTGAAAATTTGTAAATATCTATAAGTTGGTCAACAAATATTTAGAAAGGTAATTTTATCAGAGTGAGCTCTAGAAGATAGAGCTGTCATTTACTGAACACTTATTATCTGCCAAAATGTATTACTGTTAACTACAACTTCTACTATAATTATTTAATATTTTATGTATTACTGTTAACTATAACTTCTACTATAATTATTTAATATTTTACATTTGTTAACTAATTTAATATACAGTAACACTAAGATAGCTATTACAGTTACTTCTACTTTTAAGTATATTTCAGCACCTTGTTCTATTTTCTCCACATACTAATCCTGTGACCCAGGTACTATTATTCTATTTCACTAATAAAAACAACCAAGATAAAGAGAGAACCATAGTGGCAGTGCTGGGATTCTGAATGAAGTTTAACTGACTCCTAGTGTGTGTTTTTCCTGTGAAGAGTGAGAAGTGAGGCTGGGGCAGGCTTCCTAATTTCCTGTTCCTAGTTTCTCAAGGGGCTAGTGATATAACTTCATCTCTGTTTCTTTATCCAACCTACAGCTTTGGATGAGCCAACTTTCTTCTTATCCCTCTTTAAGCGCAGAATGAATTGAGTCATGGTGTTTGTTTTGAGGTTCTTTTGAATTTCTGTGGTTGACGCAGGGATTTTAGAGTGTAGTTGGCTCAGATATGTTTATACCATATAAAACTATACTGAAGTCTTACTTGTTTACTGCTATTCTGGTAGAGCAGAATTTAAGCATTCAATAGAACCCTTCTGTGTCTTTCTCTGTGCAGCTGTAATATGTTAGACCTCTACATGTTGTCTTAACACACTTGATGAAAATTGATTCAAAATCACATTTCACTTATGTTCTATAGCAGATTAGCTTTCTATTGTGGTCAGTTAATCTGATTTAACTGGGAAAGAAATGGGAAGGGGATGGTGGTAGGCGCTAGCAAGACAGTGACCAACAGAATAAAAACAGCCTTTAAAATGTGTTTCATTTCTTTCTGTTGACATACCTAAGTGTACAATTTTGTGGATGTCTGACATAGGCCTATGTATTTTGAAATTTGATAGGGCATAAAGGAAAGCAGTTGTAAGAATACTGAGCAAATTTCATAATTAGAAAGCTTTCTGCAGAGTGCTACTGGACGTTATTTGCACTTCAAATTCACACTAGGGAAGCAGCCTTTGAATGGTGATCTCTGAAATTAGACTTGCTGACTTAAGTCCTGTCTTCCTATTTACTAACTGAGTGACCTTTCACTAGTGATATAAATAAATACTTTATCTCCTGTGTTTTCTTATCTGTTTTATATATAGGAATAATGATATCTCTTAGAATTCTTGAGTAGATTGAATAAGAGAATACATATAAAATAATTGAAATAGTGCCTGGCACATGCTAAATGCTCAACAAATATTATAGAAATAAAATATTATATATAGTATGTGATATGAGTAAAGGAATATTTAGAACATAAATATGGTTTTTGAAATTCATAGGATATAATCCCTCTACATGTAGACAAAAATGTATTTATTCTATAATCCCCAGAAGGCCACTGTTTATTCACATTCTGTTAAATTGTACATTGTCAGAACTTCTCTGTATCTTGGTTTCTTCAAATATAGAATGGAGAAAATAATGTTTGTCTCAGATGTAAAGTTCTTGGCACATAAAAAAGTGCTCAGTAAATGCTAAGTTGGGGTCAAGGGAAGGAAGGGGAGATGAGAGAGAGAGAAATAAGAGAGAACAGAAATGAGAGATGGATTCTGAAAAAAATTAAGAGAAGAAACTTCAACTATGATTCTCCATTTGCCTTTTCCTTGGCCCATTTTTCCATATTTTTAGGAGTTTTAGTGTCTTTATACTTAAACTGGAGGTAACATTCTTCTACTTCAGAACAGAGGGACAAAGTGCTATTCTTTTTTATTATGTCTTTTTTTTTTTTTTTTTTGAGAAAGCAGGATTTATTGAGAAGACAGAAAAGTTCCCACAGTGGGAGGGGACCTGAGGGAGTTGCCCTTTTTTATTATTTCTTTTGAAAATGATTTTACTTGATAAATAAAGGAATCAAGAAAACAGCATTGTTGTTGCCATTTGAAATTAAGTGTAAAGGCAGTTCAACACACATTCTTCTGGCATGTTCTTGGTTCAAGATTTATTTAAAGGGCCTAAACTCTGAATAAACCAATGAGCGAACAAATGAATGATGTATCAATAAAAGTTTTTTTTTTAAAGAGGTATTTTATCCTACTTTTTCACCCCATTATGCAGCATTTTTTCTTTCTTATGCTTGTGGGGCTCCATCTGTCAGCTTCTCCTGAGCAAAACTTGTTTTAAATCCAGATTTCAAAGTTGTTTCTTCCAAATGAGTGACTGTCTGTCTTAGGTCGAGCTGCTGTAGCAGATACCATAGAGTTGGCAACTTATAAACAACAGGGGTTTATTTCTCACAATTCTGGAAGCTGATAGTTTGAGATCAACATGCCAGCATGGCTCAGTTCTGGTGAGGGCCCTCTTCTGGGTTACAGACTACTGTCTTCTCATTGAATCCTCACATGGTGGAAAGAGAGCTAATCAGCTCTCTGACCTTCTCTTATAAAGCCATTTATCCCATTAATGAGGACTCCATCTTTGTTACCTAATTACTTCCTAAAGGCCCCACTTCCTAATACCATTAGGTATTATTATTAGAATTAAGACATCATCACATGAATT
The DNA here is from genome assembly GCF_000164805.1 of Carlito syrichta. Taxonomy (NCBI): domain Eukaryota; kingdom Metazoa; phylum Chordata; class Mammalia; order Primates; family Tarsiidae; genus Carlito; species Carlito syrichta. The sequence goes on from NW_007247391.1 coordinate 449,480, forward strand.
TTGAGGACACACATTCAGTCCATAGCACCATCAAAATTTACTAGACCCATGTCATGATAAAGGTATTTCCACTTAATGTCCATTTACTTAGTCAGGGTTGCAATAAGATTAAGTTTATTTTATTAAGGAAGAAGAGATTGGTTTTGAAGTGTACTGCCTCTCTTTTTTTAATTAAAAAAATTTTTTTTCTGCCTCTCTTAATCTTGGGCTCATACTTAGACAGTTAAAGAACATTGCAGGATGAGGAGACAAGAAAGAATTCAATCTAAAAAAATTACTGATAATTGAGAAATGTGCCAGCACTTCTTCTAGAAAAAAGTCTTTAGTTGTGGATTTTTCCATATGTTTGTCATTATTAATGACATTTAGGGCCCTAGTCTAACGGCTTTACTTATTTTTATTTGGCAATGTTGGTCTATTTTTCTTCAAATAGGTGATTTTAGTTAGATAAGCATATGTAGGACTCTATTTTTATGGGGAAAAATTCTTTCTAAATGTTTATGTAATAAATACACCAAATTTGTTTCCTTGCGCTTCCTTTGGCTTTATTGTACTGTTTCATTTATTTTGCTATTTATTTCAGGGAATTCCAGGATTAGCTGGTAATATTGGTTCACCTGGTTACCCTGGCAGGCAGGTGCAGTAACTATATTTACACTTCTACTTTTGTGTTCCTCTCTACTAATTCATTGTATGTTCTGATTTTGAGAATCAATATTCAAATGACAGTTGGTTTATTTTTGTGAAATAATGAATTAATCATAGAAAAATAATTTCAAAATCAAAGTTGTGAAAATCCACTAAACATTTTACTATAGAAAGTTTTGTTTGAATTGGGAATGGGGCTTTGAAACAACTTTGATGTGATGTACAGTGAATGGAACCTTCAAAATTAAAATGCCTAAGGATTTAATATGATTTAAAAATAATCCTGACGCTGATTTTATATTACTCACATGACTCAAAAGAAGTAATAGTAAGAGTTAAAACTCTCTGTAATATCATTTTTAAACAGCACAGTTATAGAAACTTGGGAAACAGTATACTACTACCAAATTCTTTTATCTGAATTGAATTCAGTCCTTTGTATATTGTTTTGAAAATTCATTCTAATTTTGCTTTTATTCCCTTATAATTTCTAGCTTTAATAATATAGCAAGTTTTCTTTTATAGGTTTTAATGAATTGATTATTTCTAAGATAAATTAATTAAATATATAAAGCTAAATTTATAATATCTTCTCAAGATAGTATTTCCTTTACTCTCAAGAATAAGGGATATTAAAAGGCCAAAAGGCAATCTATTGTTAATAAAATTCCAATTTTTAAACTTTTAAAAATACCTGGAGGTACTGTATATTAGAGTCTTACTATGAAATGATGATATGATCTGAAAAACAAAATTGAATACTTAAACATATGGATATTGATCTGATGTTTAAAATGTATTCATCTTTTTAAAAAAATATGGGAATATCTTCTAGATAAGTTAATTAGAAATACTGTAAAACAACACAGTTTTTCAGTGAAAAATAATTTAATGAAAAAAAATTTTTATCTGACAATATGTATTAATCTACTTTATTTAGATAGCTAAAATATATTTGTATATAGCTTGTATGAAATGCTTCTTTGGGTTCTGAAGTTCTAAAATTTGATGGACATTTGTAAGCTGCATTAGGTATACAGAGCTCTGAATGTCATAGTTTTGAAAATGGTATTTTTTTGTATACTTAAAAAAAAGTAACAGCTACTTTATAACACCTTAGAAAATACAGTTGTATGACAATGTCTTTTGTTCACACCAGGGTTTAGCTGGGCCAGAAGGTAATCCAGGTCCCAAAGGTATACGAGTAAGTAGGCATTTTCATCATTTTGTTAAGTGTACTTGCATAAAGGTAGAATAAAATATACAAAATACTTAATATTTTTTACACTTGCCTAGTAGCTTTGGATTTATACAAATTTAACCTGAAAGGAATACACTTGCTTACTAGAGTAGTTATTTTCACTTCTGTGACAATAGAAAACAGTCTTATGATGGTAGGTTTACATCATTATTTTCTATTAATTTATTTTTCCTAGTGTGGTGTCTGACATGTTAGCATGTGCTCTATAAACATTTTTAGTATCATATGCAAATGTATACAGACATAAGGAAGTTATCATAACAAAATTTGAAGAGGTAAACAACTTCATAGTAGTTCAAGGCCAATATAATTTTATTATACAAAATCTGTTAAGAGAAAAGTTATCTGCAAAGAAGGATATAAGGTTATTGTATCAAGAACATCTCACTTCACTTTCAAATCATTAAGGGAAATGTTAGCCCTTTTTAATCACTAAGGGAGTAAATTAATATTGCTATGTTATATACATGGTGCATAAAATCAAAAACATATAGTGTATAATCAGAGCTGGTTCTAGGAAAATTTAGTACATGAAAATTTTTGTTTGAAAAATTCTTTATTTTTAATAGCCCGTTATTCTCCGGAGTCTACTACATTTGTGCCTTGTATTATCTAAATACCTTTTAGAAATAAGTATAACATAAAGTATTTAGACAACATTTACCTTACATTTAAAAAATGAGTAAATATTTTCCTATATTTTCATCTTTTATTTTACCATCAGCCCTGTGAAGTAGGAGAGCAGGTCTATCATCCCATTTGATGGATGAGAAGATAGTAAGCTAAGGAACTTCAGTGATTTGGCAAAGTTCTAACTGGCTTCTCAGCTTTAGTCCTCTACTACTATCCCATGCTGTCTTTGTCTTTGCATTAGGTAAAAATATGGAGGAAAGTCATGGAATTTTTGTTAGAAATTACACTGAAAACTCATATTGACTCAGCTTTAGGAAGCAAGAACATGGGTTGTGTAGTTAGAGGCTGCCTTTTTAAAAAACATTTAACATGTCTTTTAGTAGCGTTGTGACTTTAGATGTCATTCAGTCCCTCTGTGCTTCATTTTTCTAATCTTATTAAATGGCAGTAATGAAACTTGCTTTCCAGGTAGTTGTGAAAATTAAATTAGATGAGCATTCTTAAAGCCTGGTGCCTAGCATAATGCATGTATTTACCGTGCTGATTCTATGATTATCGTTTGAATTTCAAAGTTTCTTCTGTGCATGTGCTAATAACTCCAAGACATATATACAAGATATATTTTACACAGCACAGCCTTCTTTTAATTGCATTTTCTCATCTTGCCTCAGTAATTCATACAAGTTGCTAAGTTCTTCTTTATATTGTTTTGGCATTGTATTATACATCCTTTTGTTGTTTCTTTTTTCTCCATTTGTATCGAAAATTGTTATCTCGGCTGTAACTCTTTTGGTTGGGTTTCCACAGCTAGCTTCATAAGAGCACTTAAAAATTGTTTTGTTTTATTTTATTATAGTGAGGTGGGTTACAGTGAGGATTAACTGCTTAAGTAGGCTGCATGAGCTGAAGTTTGGGCTTCCCACTGGCCCTCACTTCCCCTGGTGGTGGACCAGGTACCCTTTGTGTTGTCACGTGTCACCCACTCTCTTCTCTCCCTCCTCTAGTTAGTGTCCAGTGACTGCCAATCCCACCCTTGTGTTAATGTGACTAGTGTTCAGGGCCCACTTATAAATGAGGACACTCAGTTCTTTGTTTTTGTGATAGATTACTGAGTATTATAGATGCTAAGTCCATCCAAATTGCTGTGAAGGTCATAATTTTGTCCTTCTTTATGGCTGTGTAATATTACACCATGTATATGCACCACATTTTTTTTAGCCAGTTCACTTTCGATGGGCAGCAGGGTTGGTTCCATGTCTTTGTTATTGTGAGCAGTGTGGCAATAAGCATGCATTGCAGGAGTCTTTTTGGTAGAACAATTTATGTTTTTCTGGGTATATTCCCAGAAGAGGGATTTGGAAGGTCAGAGTGTTTGGAAGGTCAATTTTTCATTTTTTTTTAGAAAGTAGGATTTATTGAGAGGACAGAAAGCTCCCAGAGCAAGAGGGGACCCCAGGGAGTTGCCCAGTTTTTAGTTCTTTTAGGAATCGCCGTACTACTTTCCCTAAAGGTTGAACTAGCTCACACTTCACCAATAGTGTAGAAGTGTTCCCTTTTCATTGTACCCATGCCAGCATCTGTTGTGTTTTGACTCGTTAATGATAGCTATCCTTACTGGAGTTAGGTGGTATCTCATTATAGTTTCGGTTTGCATTTCTCTGATGATTAGTGAGGCTGAATGTTTTTTCATGTGTCTGTTGGCTGTTTGTAAGTCATCTTTTGAGAAGTGTCTGTGCCCTTTGCCCACCTTTTAATGTTATTGCTTTTTGCCTTTCGTTTCATTTGAGTTCCTTGTAGATCCTGGATGCTAGGCCTTCTTTTGATGCATACTTTGTGAATATTTTCTCCCATTCTGTGGGTTGTCTCTTTACTCTCCTAATGGTTTCTTTTTCTATGAAAAGACTTTTCAGTTTGATGAGGTCCCACTTGTCTATCTTTGCTTTTACGGCATTTACTTTGGGGGACTTGGTAAAAAATTCATTGCCTACTCTGATATGCATAATGATGTTTCCTGGTTGGGCGTGATGACTCACGCCTATAATTCCAGCACTTTGGGAGGCCGAGATGAGAGGATTGCCTGAGCCCCTGGGTTTGAGATCAGTCTGGACAACTTGGCAAGACCTCATCTCTACAATAAATCAAGAAAAATGAGCCAAGCGTAGTGGCACATGCCTGGAGTTCCAACTACTTGGAAGACTGGAGTGGAAGGATCACTTGAGCCCAGCAGATGGAGACTGCAGTGGCCGTGAGTGTGCCACTGTGCTCCAGCCTGGGTGACAGAGTGAGACTCCAACTCAGAAAAAAAAGGATGTTTCCTACATTTTCTTTTAGTATTCTTACAGGTTAAGGTTTGACGTTAGGTCTTTGAGTTTGTTTTTTTTTTTTTTTTTTTTTTGAGTTGGAGTCTCACTCTGTCACCCAGACTGGAGTGCAGTGGCCACTCCTGGCCACCGCAGTCTCCATCTGCTGGGCTCCGGCGATCCTTCCACCTCAGCCTTCCGAGTAGCCGGAATTACAGGCACGTGCTACCACGCCCGGCTGATTTTTTGATTTATTGTAGAGATGAGGTCTCGCTGCCCAGGCGGGTCTCGAACCCGCGGGCTCAGGAGGTCTTTGAGTTTTGAGTTGATTTTTGTATATGGTGATTGGTAGGGATCCAGTTTCATTCTTCTACATGTGATCAGCCAGTTTATCACCATTTGCTAAATATGGTCTCCTCTCTCCAGTGGTTATTGTTGGTGGCTTTGTTGAAGATGAGTTGGTTGAGACACTGTGGTTTTGCTTTCAAAATCGGTGTTCTGTTCCATTGCTCTGTATGTCGGTTCTTGTGCCAATACCAGGCTGCATAATAGCATTTAAAAAAAAAATCACAGGTCTAATCTTTTTTCTGATTTAATTAGGCTTATAATTAGTAATTTTAGATTGTAGGAAAATAATAAGTAGCTAATTATTATTTACATAGAAATTTATACATTGTGAAGACATTTCAACTTTTAAAATTTTATCTTGAAAATGTTCCTTTGGGAGTGTGAGTGGAATTAGGAGGACATTTCACATTCATAGAGGGTTTCAAATGTAGATTTGTGATATTAACTTCAAATCTGGTTAAAAAGACAAAGATCATAGGAACACACAGGATTATAGAATGTTTTTCACTTAATTTATGTCCTGTTATTGTTATACATTGTATATTAAAATTTTCATGAATCATTTGAGAAATTATCATTTGACTTGCTGTTATTTGATTATATTTTTTGGTATTGAGATAAATTCTTTGTCAAATGTAAACATTTAAAATATGCTATATTTTTAAACCTTGCTTTGACATTTTTTTGGTGTGTGATAATATGCTAAGTGCCTCAAAAAGTATCAGTGTGCAGGACCTCTTCTGGCCCTCTCATGGCCCTATATGGTGACACAAAATTGCTTCTAACTGGATCTACAAACTTCAAGCCAAAAAGCAAAAACATATGTTATTATTTTTAATGTTCTTTGTTTGATTACACATTAAATTCTAGTTTAATGATGGTGTTTTGAGAATGACCTCATGATTTATTTGTTGGGCACTGCTGACAATTTATTTTTGTTAAAATCAGTGTAACAATGATCAAGAAACCTCTATGAAACAGCTAAGTAATTACTTATAGCATTGTCCTCTTTAGAATCTCTAATTGTAAAATGTTGCATTTATACCCTGTACAGGCTCTGTTAAGTAGAGGTTTGACTTCAATTCTTGAGTTCTCAGGTGGTTATTTAATTCACTGATGAGTGTACCCCAGTTATGGTGTCTTTTCCTTTTATTTATGATCCAAATTCCTGCTGGATACATTCAAACAAAAGTTAGCTGATTTTACACTTGAGGTCATCAACTGATGCTTCTGAAAATGCCCTCCAGCTTATCATCATAATCCTGAATGCTTTAGTATCAAAAATACTTTTGTATGCTTTGCTTTAAAAGAAATATGTCCCATTCTCCAGCTGCTTGACTTTCAAGTAAGCAAATGATAGATGTTTCACTTTATTAAAGTTATGTATAAAGGAATTAATTCTCTTTCTCTTTTATGTTATTTTTTTTGCTTGTCCATGCAGTCTATAGAACATAATGCAATATTAGATGTTTTTTTCTTGTCAAAGAAAAATTTTCCTCGTACTGTGGCCATACTTAACTAGCTTTCATTTTCAGGAGCTAAATTCCTCCCAAAGTTTTTATTCCCGGCAACTTAGAAGTGATTCCTGGGACATTTACCTCTTTCTTTTTAAAAAAAATATGATAAAATATAAATAACATAAAAATTTGCCATTTAAACTCTTTTTAAGTGTACAGTGGCCGTGGGCACATCCACATTGTTGTACAACTGTCCCACCAGATGGAAACCTTTTCCATCTTCTAAAACTGAATCTGTACCCAGTGAGCACCAACTCTCCATTCCCACCCTCAGCACCTGGCAGCCACCATTTTACTTTCTATTTATGAATTTGACTACTCTAAGTACTTCATATAAGTGGAATATACTATGCTGATAGCATACTATCATGTGCTCTCTCTCCTTTTGTGACTGGCTTACCATAATTGTATTCAAGGTTCATCCATGTTGCAACATGTGTTAGAATCCTTCATTTTTAAGGCTGAATACTATTCCACTGTATGTATATGCAGCATTTTGTTTATTCATTCATCTACTGATGAGCATTTAGGTTGCTTCTACCTTTTGATAATTGTGAATAATACTGCTGTGGGTGTGCAAATGACATTTACTTTTTAATGTCTGAATTCTTTAGTGTTTATCATTATTGAGGCATTTACTCTGAAAAGTCACCCGTTCTCTGATTCAAAATGAGTAGGGTTTATTTAGAATTCAGTCAAAATGGTCTACTTCAGATTCTTTTCTTCTTTGACTTTTCTGTATTTCCATAAAACTGTTCTTTTCCCACCTCTGTTTCAACTTCTTTCTGATCAGTGATAATTTTCTCCATTTTTTCCTCAGAACTTTGGTCTATTTAAGACTTCAGACGTATATATCCTTCAAGTCTTTTATCTCTTTATGAACTCTTTTTATGAAGTACTCATCTCCCAATTCTCTGCCAAGATAATTACATCAGAATGCCTCATCATAACCACAAATTCAGAATGACTAACAAAACTCATCTTCTTTCTACCAAACTCAGCTTTCCTATTTGCTTTCCACATTTCTATCAGTGGTTGCCATTTGTCTATTAATTCAGCTATAAACCTTAGATTCATCTTTATCTTTATCCTTAGACACAGAAGAAGACCTGTTTGACTCATGTGAATTTTATAAATTGCAAATTTTATTATATCAAAACTATGCCTGATTTTTTTGATGACTCACAGTATAAATTGCAGACTTTTTATCATGGCATAAAAGATCCTTCCTGATGTGGCACTGATGTGGCACATGCCACCCTCTCCATCCTCACCTCCTGCCCACCTACCAAGTAAAACTATTTGCAGTTCTTTGCAAATGCCGTGTCATTTCATTCCAACTGATAGACTGATAGCGCATCATTATTACTGCCTTTCATTTCCTTCATGACTCAGCTTAAATGTTGCCTTTCAGTAAAACACAGTAACATCAATATTCTCTCTAAGCAAAGTTGGTCATTCTGCTTCCAAAGTTCTCATTGTCTGCATTTGTCATATCACCTATTATATAACCATGCCACAATTATCATATGATATTATAATTATTTGTTTGTATGACCCTCTTTTTCTAATAGCTAAATACTTCTAAAGGGCACTGATTTTAATATGAATCTTTATAAACCCAGTACCTGACATGAAATGGCCATTAAAATAATGTTTATTGAATACATGATGGCAGGCTGGCACATAATCCATAATCCTTCAAACTTGGCCCATTTAAAGAAATGTCTAACAAGTTTTCTAGCATTCAGTGTTTCCGATCATGGGTGTATTCTGTGTACTACCAATAGGTTAATATTTTAGAAATACAACATAACATAAGGGCACTACCATACTCTCCTAAAATCAGTAGCTTACGTTTGTCTAAATTATACAGTCTCAAATTTTTAGCTTGAAATTTAAGGCTCTCCTTCATATAACCCTAAAACTACTATACATTTGATCTATAAAATTGATAAAACAGGCTATTTGCCACAAGTGAGATATAACTAAAGTATGTTAGGATAAAATACCTTGCATTGTTATTTATTTGTATCCCTTGTTTCTTAGATCAGATTGAAATCTTTGTGATGGCAGGCTGGCACATATAGCACTTCAAGTATAGAACCATCCTACACACGAAGCATCTTATACATAAAACATGATCAATTACCATTTACACATGTACCCTGATTGTTACCGTTTATGAAGACTTTGTTATGTCTCTGCTTACTGTAATTGCTCTTGGAATGTTCTTTCTCTGGCCTCTGTCTATCAAGATTTTGCCCACTCTTTAGACTTATCTCAAATGCTGGTCTCCTTTGAAGCCTTCTTGGAATTCCTTTACCTCCCACTGGGATGAATCTCTTCCTCCTCTGTACTTCATGTAGTCTTTTGACACATCCATTCTGTCTTAAATGTTAATTAGTTATATACATATATTTTCTGCCCACTATAAAAGTTAGTGAAGAAAAGGATTTGGCCTTGTTGATTTTTATTAGTCACCATGTCTTAAGTTATGTTCCCTATATTTGTTTTTAATGGAAAGATTGACCTGTAACTTCTGGAAGATAAGCAATTAGGGGAGGGAAAGTGCTTCAGATTTCTAAGTCTTATAATTTCATATTACCACAGATAAAATTTTAAGTACTTCTATTTGGAATTACTTATGGGGTGACTAGTCAAATGAAATAATATAAAGATTATTTTCTTGCTTGAAGGGTTTTATTGGCTCTCCTGGAGAAGCAGGACAACTGGGACCTGATGGAGAAAGGGTAAGTCCCTCTCCTTCCAATATTATTTTCAAAGTGATATATTTATGATAATGTATGTACATCAAGGGTCATAAACTCAGATGTCAAGAGTGTAACCTCCCTGAGTGAGCAAGCCAGGTATAAGAAAAATCACCTGCCAGAAACATAATTAGACTCTTAAAAATTTTATTGAATTTTGTTATTAGAATGTAGCATGATATAAATATATATATGATTAAACATTTTAAATTCAAATTTAAAAAACATACATCAAAATGCCAAGATTATCTCATTAGAAAATTTTTATTTTCTTTAATTAGGATATGAATTCTTGAAAGGTCTTTATTTTGCAGAATAATGTGCAGTGAAGAATTTGGCCTCAAAAGATATATTTTTGTTTAATTTAATGGTGGGAGGTAGCTGTTCATAAATGTAGGTACTTATGAGTAAATACAGAATATTTACATAATGGTTTGTTACACTTAAAATTCTAGCATTGCAGCTTCATCATATCTAGTTTTCAGTGTAATTTGCAGTACAGTGATTTCTCTTTTCATTCCTTTATTTACCCTGTAAATATTAATTGGAAAAAGCAGAATAGAACAATATTAGTATATTGTCATAAAATCTGAAACTATAGAGTCTTATTCAAAATGTAGCCTTCACCTCTATCATTATAAGAATGCAATTAGGCCAAAACTTTTATTACTGGAAATTGATTTTTGCAAATAAAAATGAACCGGATTATTCTTTACTAGTTTAATTTTTTAAAATAAATATGTAGATTTTTAGTGAGTAAATTAAACCACGTTTTCAGGTAATTACCATGAATGCCCATGCAGAGTTCATATGTGCTGTAACAACGATCAAAATATCCAGTCTTCTTTGATGAGATGAGGAAGAGATTTTCCCTTGGTGAACATAGCAAGTCATTTCTTTCAATAACAAAGAATATCTTCAGCGTAATGCTATAACTAAACCATTTAACCTTCCATGAGGTACGGCAGACTAACAGGTGATATACTTCATTGATCATGTGAAAAATGAATGAATTCTTCTTGATCCAAAAGTGTATATCCACCTTACATTATTAATTAATCTGCTGCTCATGATGCAGTCCTTTTCTGACCTTTTGACATGAACTTATTTCTAGTAAGTGATTTGATAAATAAACCAAAATTATATGTCCTCACAACTTATCATCTTGGATTTAAGAAACTTTAAGCCCAGCGTTGACACTGGCCATCGTAAGCACAGTGCTGTAATCACACTCACTAATTTTGATCAGTTTATACGAACTTATCAGGGTTTGTTTTAATACATAAATACAGGACCATTTTGTGATATTGTTCCCCTCATGAGCACCATGTCCTAATATTATTTGGCTATATCAAAGTTGTCATTAAAACTGTGAATGATATATCTAAGAATGTTATGTTATAAAACTAAGTACAAAGAAGCAGAAGAAAATAACATACAGTAATGCTAATCACCCTTGAAGTCAAATAGAAATAAAATGTCCTTTCTGGATGCCAATAATATACATATACATGCATATTGTGTGTATATATACACACAAATGAAATATACGTATATATATGAAAAATGCTTGTTTAATACTGTCTGTATTATCATTAGGTTTCTTGCTGAGGTTTAGGGAGGCTACTGAAATTTTAGAAAATAATTGTTATATTGTTTTTTTTAAAAAGTTGGTTGTATTATATAAAGATACATAAAGTCTTAATGAAATGAGTCCTTTTGCTCATCTATGAACTCTTTTTTGGTAATCAAAAATGAATATTTTTCAAACACGGTTGACTTGAAAGTGAATAGATTATTTCAACCAATAATATCTTCTAGTTTACCTGTCTGTCAATCCCAAACTACATGACTGTGAGAGACTTCATAGTCTACAATTCTCAATGTGAGTCTCTCAAGGAATGTGCTTTAGACAGCAAGTAACCAAGTAACAGAAAACCCCAATTGAAACTGGCTTAAAAATAAGGAAATTTTAAATGATGTTGTTGATAATGGCAAATGATTTATTCAAGGTGTTTGTGTGTGTGTGCGTGCGCACACGTGCGTGCCCATGCACAAGGCACTGTGAAAATTCTTTACATAAATTAACTCCTTTAATATTCACAAAACCAAAATACAGATACTATTAATCTTCTCATTATAGATGAGGAAGGTGACAAGATAACTTGTCTTAGATTATGCACAGGTAGGAAGAACAAAGCCAGGATTTGGACACAGGTTTTCTGGCTCCAAAGCCTGGGTGCTTAAGTATTAATCCTATTCCTTGCTGCTTTTTGCAGGGTCAAACATCCATAGATTAGGTGGGAACTAAGTCCAAGATTATTATCTCCCTGCTTTGCCTTTCCCAGTGTTAGCTTTCCCCTAAGGTTGGTTTTCCATATGATTGCAAGATTGCCAGTGCAAAGGTTAAATGTGTTGGTTTATATCCAGACAGAGAGAGTGGGAAACAGAGGACAGAGAGGGCATTATCCCTTAGGTATGGAAAATAAGACATTGCTGTTCGTTTGGTTATGCCAACTTTGGTGGTATGCTTACCTCTGGACAAATAGCTATTGCCAGGGGAGTGTCAGGATCCTGTTTGAAAATACAAATGGGATGGGTTCCTGAATAAATTTGGAATTTTGAAGAAGGAAAGGGCCTGCTTCAGTTAAATTGAGCTTTTCTGAACATCACACCAGTTTACAGAACAACTTATTTCTGTCTTTGACATACTTCATTAATTGATATTTGAGAAAAAACATTTGTAGTATGCAATTCATTCATTCAACAAATATTTACTTTTGACTTTTCTATATTCTAGGGTATTCCTGGGATCCGTGGAAAGAAAGGTCTTAAAGGAAGACAGGTAACTTGATTCTATTTCTGAAGTTCATTTTAAAGCTATATAATCTAGTTATGTGTTTATTTCTCACCTATTTAAATATAAATATGTTTTTTTGTTTTTGTTATTGTTATTCATAATCCAGCCTACTCAACAGAGTTTAATTTCTTCTCTTGAACAATGTATCAAATAATACTTAAAAATATAAAGGAATATTTATATTTAAAAATAACTCTAAATTTAATGTTTCTGATCCTTTTACTTTTACTATACAAGTGGTGATGGGGGGACCCTTATTTCCATAACAAGAATGTAAAAATGTCACAGAAAATGCATGAACAACTTAAAACTCTAATGAAAACTCTACTAACCTATTCTTATATGACCAAATGTTCTAGAGATGAAATCTCAAGTTCCAGAGATTTTTTAAATACCTACTTAAACTGTTAATTCAGAGACTAGTTTGCTACAGTTTCTTATATTTTCAGGTTAAAAAAATCAAGGAAAGTGGCCGAGCCTGGTGGCTCATGCCTGTAATCCTAGCACTTTGGGAGACTGAGGTGGGAGGATTACTTGAGCCCAGGAGTTTGAGACCTGCCTGGGCAACATAGCAAGGTCTCATCTCCACACACACACACACACACAAATCAAAAGAATTTTCTGGGTGTGGTGGCGCATCAGTAGTACCAGCTGTTCAGGAGGCTGAGATGGAAAGATTGCCTTAGCCCAGGAGGTCAAGGCTGCCGTGAGCCATGATCATGCCACTGTACTCCAGCTTGAGTGAGAGTGAGACCCTGACTCAAAAAAAAAAAAAAATCAAGGAAAGTGAATTTTGCTAGGTAATATAATAATTTCAGAGGTGGGAAAATTTTGTCATCCCATACCCCATGATTTAACAAATGAGAAAACTGTGGTCTGGAGAAGCATCCTCAGATTGCCCTGGCTAAGATAGCATAGCTAATTAGCCACCTGCTTTCTACTTGTTCTGTTTTTATTACTATTCTAGGATGCTTTAAAGGTTAGGCATTCTTTATGAACTGCAATCTCTAGTCTATGGGGAGAAAAACTGAGTTTTCTATAAATAGCTTTTTAAAAATTTTGGTATACCTGAATAAAATCTTAATGATAATGGCAAAGGATTATAGATATTATCAGGATTAATGTTCAAATTATTTTAAAACATTTTATCCTTGGAGACTTGCAGTGTTCCTTGAAGATAAATGAGTAGGTATTAATGTCACCATTACAGAGGTGAGAAAAGTAAAGCTTGGAGATATTAAAGGACTTGCTCAGAATCATATAGTTAAAAGTGGTAAAATCAAGAATTGCACACAGCTTCTCTGAGTCTAAGGCCAGAATTCTTTCATTACTTCTTAGATATTTCTGCCCTGTCTTTCTACTCATACTGCTTAGAAGAGGCATAATTTATTTTTCCATGACATCTGGCCAGAATGTGATAAAATTATTTTAAAGTTTTGATGTATTAAGATAAATATGCCAAACTGTCAAGAAACACAAAATTAAGCCAACCACTTTGATTTCCTGCTAATCTTACAATAGTCGTAACAATAGAAACTGCCATCATTACCATCATCACCATTTTTTAACTCTCAAGCACTGTGCTAAATATTTTGTGTATCATTTCACTGAATTATGTTCTATTATACTTGGATATATATATTTTTTACATTTTAGTTCTTATACACGGACTCCAACAAAAATACTTCTTTATTTAATGCCTATACGGTTTCTAATCTAAATATACTGATATGGGCCTTCTCAAAATCGTCAATAGGTAAAGTTTATCTTCCTTATTCTTGTTCTCTCCATTCTAGTTTTTTTCATCTTCCTCCTGTCAAAGTATGCTTCCAATGAAAGAACCAAGAAAATCATTTACAATAATATATAAATCATTCCAGTGCTTTAAAATGGTAATTTGGCCCTTTGGTAATTTAATGTATAGAATCTTAAGACAAAATAATCTGCAATGGTCAGAGGGATCATTGGTAAGTAAATCAAGTATTTTCTCAAAGCCCCTGGTATTATGTAACTTAGATGACTATCAATTTCATTTGTTAATATGACTTGTCTCATGTAGATATTAACTTTATTTTGTAATTAGCTATGTATAGGCAATTTCTAGTTTTCTACTCTATAATGCATTATAAAATTATCCAGGGAAATTTACAGATAACTCCTGGTTTCTTCATGGAGAATTATAACATTATCCAACAGGATTCTACTGAATTCAAAAGGGGAGTTCAAGAAAACTGTAGAAAAATAGTGCATGAAATGACTACTGGGCTGTACTTTTCTTTACATTACAAAATTTGCAAAGTTGTATTACTTTAGAGAATATGCATTTGTAATAGATTTAGATCCTTAGAAAAATAATATTTGATAAACATATGTACCATTTTTCTTAGCTAATGTTTATTTTTTAAAATCTGTTTTGTGCTTTAATATGTATGCTGTATGTACTTTTTTCTTGTTTTTACCACAAAATTATTTGGCCACATTTATTAGGAAAATATGAGTACTTAGAGTAAGATACAGTTATAGCATATGTCAAATTATGGCAAGGCTGACCTTAGAGACTGTTCCAGAATATATTATCCTATGTATAAATTCTCCCCCTTATTCTTTCTGTTTATTATAAATAAAACAATCTTCAAAGGATATTCGGCATAATAGGATTTTTGTGTTTCAATTTAGATGACTAAAATTCCATGAGAAGCATGGTCATTTATGACTGTTTTATAAAAGTAATCTTTCTGGGTTTCAAATAAATTGTTTCCTCATATTTTAGGTAGATGAAAGTACTCAGTCTTATGAACATGGAGTATGACTCAGTTTTAAATATTTATTAGAACATGTAATTTACAGAACAGTAGTAATATTCTTTGAGTAACCTGTAAGTTTTATGTAACATTTCACATTTAATTTTTTTCCATTTTGTTTTTTTAATATATTTTATTTATTTATTTATTTATCTATTTAACGAAAGCAGGATTTATTGAGAGGACAGAAAAGCTCCCACTGTGGGAGTGGACTTAAAGGGGATGCCCTATATATTTTATTTTAAAGATATGGGGTACAGTTCAAGATTAAGTATACAAATGGACATCATACAGGTAAAGTTTGGGCCTCCCTTTGGTCCCCACTTTGCCTGCTTTGAGATCAGTTACCCTTATTGGTGTTGTGCCCCCCTGCCCCACCCTGGCAGTATCCCGCTACTGCCAATCCCTTTCTAATAGTATTACGGTAAATGTTTAGGGTCTGCTTATGAGTGAGAACGTGTGGTACTCTGTTCTTTGTTTCTGTGATAGATCACTGAGTAGCATAGGCTCTAAATCCAAGTTGCTGTGAAGTTCATATGTTTGTTCTTATTTATGGCTGTGTAGTATTCCATTGTGTATATGTACCACATTTTTTTTATCCAGTCCACTGTTGATGGGCAGAATGATTGGTTCCATGTTTTTGCCATTGTAAATATTTCTGCAGTAAACATGTGTGTGCAGGTATCTTTTCGGTAGAATGATTTGAATTCCTCCAGGTATATTCCCAGTAGAGGGATTGCTGGGTCATATGGAAGGTCAATTTCTAGTTCTTTTAAAAATCGCCACACTGTTTTCCTTAGAGGTTAAACTAGTTTGCGTTTTCACCAGGATGTACTTAGATTTTTTAAGTCTCTGAATTTAAGACCAGAAATTAGAGAATTATTTTACTTGCTGTATTATGTATGATGTGAAACACTTTGACAGTTATGATAGTGAAGGTACTAGGCATGAAAAATCTCAAAACCAGAGTGCAGGTCTTTCTAATCTTTCTAAATATCAATCAGGATAAGTGTCTTTGGGCTAGTGAATTGGGTTCTCAGCTGTGTACTAAAGCTTCATATTTTTATATGAATGGTTGCAAAAATATATATTGACATCCTATCAGATATACATTTAGGATAGAAATGTGGAGAAGTGAGAGTCTTATCCAGAGTTGTCTAATGAGTTACTAACACTATCAATCTTAGAATTGGGAAGACGTTGCTATGAATCACATGCTTATATTGCTAGCCAAATGATCACTTGTTTTCCTGAGTAAACACTAAACATGGAATTAAGTTGTTGTGAACAAACTTAGTGGTGTCTATGTGTTTTTTTTCAAAGAATTTATAGACTGACAAGTATGATGTATCCTCTCCTAGACAGTATAAATATTATATTAATGCTATTGAAATAGACATATTTAAAAATAACATTGTCATTCAAGAGATAATTATTTTTAAAAAGAGATCATTACTAGCTGTTCAAGAAGTATTTTTTAAAAAGAGATAATTATTTATTGTGTAGCCTCATATTGGTATTTTAAAATTTTAACATTTGTGTTAAAATTTATTTCTATTTAAGTCTTACTTTTCAGAAAGCTCTTTTTTCCCAAAGTAAAATATTGTGTTTATTCAATGTTTATAGATTTAGTTGATATTTATAACACAATAGTTTTTTCAACCAGGCCCATGAGTTTGAAATAGAAGAACCGTTTTTTTGGTTGGGAATTTAGTATATTTTGATCAAAGACTATTTTAAAAAATAGTTAAACAAATTCATTAGTTCCTTGGTCATATATTTTTGGTGTTTGACATGTTTTTTTCTTCCTTGAATTATCAGTCATACTTGATTTCAGGATCTTAGCATTAGGTGCTTACTAATCACTACACTTATTTTTAAAGACCTCATGTAAGCACATTACATATTAGTCAATTTATGTGTATACTCGTGCTTTTGGATATGGAAGTATTATAGTTCTTACCTGTCCCTCTCCTTTCCTCCTGCACTCCCTATATGTCACAACTAGATCAAAACCCTTCTTGCTAATTAATATTAGAGGACGCCCATGGAGCTCTTGGTACCTTTGATAAAACTAACCTTTGAAGATGGAGAAGCCCAAAAGGCTACTATTGATCCATCCTTTTGTTCTCTGTCTGTGGATATTTGAATTCAGAAATCTCAGAAAAAACAAGGTAGTAGACTACCTATTTTGGTTAGGACTCTGTAAACACCATAGAACCACTGTTCTGTTTTACATGCTTCAATGTCTTTATTTGAGAAGTTTATTGGAACATACCTGTTATGAGCCAGATTCCTTAAAAGTATAAAACCATCCACTGATCCAGTGATTCATAACATAAAAGAAGAATCTTGTTTAAAAATTACAGGGGAGGATTTGTATGTATTTGATAAGTTCAAATTTCTTTCTTTCTTTTTTTTTTTTTTGACTGTTTTACTTCTTTGAGAACTTTATGGATCTGGCAGTGGTTGGGACCAGGTGTGCCCATGTCTTATAATTATAATAAGAATTACTATTATTATAGTTGCCATTGTGAGCCACTGTGCCTGGCCCAGGTTTTTGTTTTCAGAACAACATTTTTATTTATTTATTTATTTCTTATACCTAAGTCCAAGTATATGCCTTTTTTGTGCAAAGTTTTCTTTCTTTCTTTCTTTTTTTTTTTAGATAAGAAAGGCAGATTTATTAAAGATGAGATATGTTGCAAGGAAGCAATGGACAATATAGCAGCAAAGGGAGGCTGTCTGCTGTCTGTCTGCACAAAGGTTTGAAACATCATTCTATAGTGCCACATTCAGGAAATTCTGTAGTTGCTTTAAAAAAGCATCTATAGGACTCTCAGCTTGATTAATCACTAGTCTCTTCCTAAGTTGGCCATGCAAATTTATATAGCTCCACGACCCAGAAGACTTATGCCAGAACTGACTTGCCAGGATTGAAGATAAACATGAAATTGGAGATGGGACTTGCTCTCATTTGCACCTGGAAACTGTTGTTGAGCTACAGATTTTTGGTTGGATGTGGTGGCTCAGCCTGTAATTCTAGCACTTTGGAGGGCCGAGGCGAGAGGATTGCCTGAGCCCAGGGGTTCGAGACCATCCTGGGCAACTTGGTGAGACCTCCCTACAATAAATCACAAAAGCTAGCCGGGCATGGTGGCATGCATTTGTCGTTCCAACTACTTGGAAGGCTGAGTTAGAAGGATCGCCGGAGCCCAGCAAGTCGAGGCTGCGGTGACCGGGAGCGAGCCACTACACTCCAGCCTGGGTAACAAGGGTGAGACTCCAACTCAACAAATAAATAAATACATACATACGTACATACATACATACATACATACATACATAAAAGAAATACAGATTTTTTTTTTCAAGGAGTTTTTTCAGATCTGGTAGGAATAGATTATAAATAATCAAATCACATTACATTTAAAGTTTGACAAAGAGCAAAACTGTACTCAGTTTTCTTCCTATGAAGATAAAAATATCACAGCCTAGAATGGCAGGCAAAATAACACCCTTAAGGCACCCAGACTTCAGTTTTGTTTACTTTTCTAACTATAGAAAGGAATGCCTCCTCTTCTTTTCTCATATATCTTTCTGTTAGAAGAGTTTATTTGAAGTAAACTGTATTTTGGCTTCTAACTCCAGTGTTAGAATTTTAGAATGTAAAATTTTTGTGTTGGACATCTGTTATTAGTTTTTATCCTTAGGCCAGGACAGTCTTAAACACATATTGAATAGTTGTGTCTCAGATACATACATTTTATGTAGAATTTAGAGACAGTGTTTTCTTTGTCATAGGAAAAAGATACAGTTAATTCTACTCTAAAGACATTACTGCTGTTGTTATAGCATTATGAAAAAATGTAATTATTTTTTAATGATTCTGCATTTTTCAGAAAAAAATGTATTGTCTGGATTCTACTTTACTAGGCATGCTCTGTAGTAATTATATTTGGGTAGCAATAGTATCTCAAGATGTATGGAAGATTCATACAAGGTTGGGATAGGCACTAAGAAGAGAGACACCCAATCAACTACGGCTGATAATTTGGAGGAAGTCCAGGCAGAGCATGATTTAATAGACCTGTGACACCAATGAGTAGAAGTTTAAGCAGGCAATTATTTTCAGGGTAGATAACATAAGGGAAAACTTAGAGAGCCAAACTGTAACTCAGAAATATGAGTACTTACATATTAGGCCGAACTTGGATTCAGGGACTATATTCTCTGTGAGGGAAAACGGCAAGAATGAGATGGGGCCTTTATGATTGATGGATAGAGCATGATATTATATACACATTTGCTTCTTGGACACAAGAAAAAGGTTTCAATTCTCAGAACTGGGTCACAAGGTGATTACTTTAAGAACAAGGCAAGAATTTGAATCTGAGAGCTGAGGTTCAGATTAGCCGTAAACCTGCCTTGATGCTAAATCTCTAAGAATTAGACTGGACCTAGTCATATTTACTGAAATCTTAACTGTGAGAATAGGGTTGACCCTTAGAGTGCAGATCAAATTGTCCTAAGTGTAAGGGGGAAAAAAGGGCACAGAGATTAGATCATCACAGAATACTTCACATTTTAACCTTTTCCTACAGCGATCTTGTTTCATATTTGAAGGATTTAAAAATATCAGTATTTCCTATTAATATGGATTCATGTATAGAAGTAACTTCTAGATTTTCTTTTAGTATTTCTAATCCTAGACAAGTTTGTCTGACTTTGTATTTTCAATGCTTAGATTTGGAAAAAGATGAATTTCTGTTATCAGTAATGCCCATTTGGTGTATATATCTTCTGTGATAATTTTTATTTTATCTATACTTTAGATTCAATATGTTGTTTCTAAACTTTAGAAAGAGTAAAATCTGTTCTCCAAAAGAATTCCTGCATTGGTTTTATTTTGTAAAATTCTGTAAATGTATTTATTATAACCATTTTATGGTTATTTTGGTCCTTGTTTTTTCCTATTTATTTTAGTAATTCATTTGTAGAGCTAGGAAAATAATCATTTTACTAGATACCCTAAGCAAGAAGTTTTCTAGTGTTTAAATATACTAGTAAGTATAGTTATCTATGAGTGATCTAAAATATTAATATCACACACATATAGTCAGGCATATCAAGACTAACATACTTCTTTTGATTTTGATTGATAACTACCATGTTTGATAACACTACCATCATTAGACCCAGGAAAGAGAGAAACTTGCTCTGGGCTCCGAACTTAGAGAGCCCTACATATCACAAACAAATACAATAAATGTATTTAAAAATACTTGAGTGCCTCTGTCACTCGGGATCCAGCAGTTAGCACTGGCACAGTATGTCCTGCAATCCTAAACATTCACTCTTGTTACTATGCTATCTATTGCTATATTTTACTATCTACTGCTATATTTTACTACCTATTGCTGTATTGTTACTATGCTATCTATTGCTATATTTATCTATTGCTATGTAATAAATTACTCTAAGTTAGTGGTTTAAAATATCCACATATATGTGTATGTATGACATATATATAGTATAGTTTCTGTGGGTCGGGAATTTGATTGTGGCTTAGTTGGGTGGTTCTACTCATGAGGTTATAGGTAAGATTTTGGCTAGGGCTACAGTCATCTGAAGGCTTGACTGGAGGGGAAGGACCAACTTTTAAGATGTCTCACTTACTGACTGGCTAAGTTGGTGCTAGTTGTTGGTGGAAGGCCTCACCTCCTTTCCATGAAGACCTCTCCACAGTACTGCTTGCATGTCTTCAAAGCATGGCCTTGACTTTGCCCAAAGAGAGTAGTCCATGAGAGCAAGGTGGAAACTGTAGTGTGTTTTATGACATAGCTGCAGATATCACATTGTCACCTCTGTGATCTTTTGGTCACATAGGCCAGCCCTAACACAGGACATGAATACCACGAAGCAGGGATCATCGGGGTCCATCACTGAGGCTGGCTACCACAGTTTAATAATGTTTAGGTCTCAGAGAAATTCTTTTCTACATCTCTTGTATCTTCATGTCTGAAAGCCATGAAGATTTGCTGACATTGGAGATGGAAACTACTTAAGATTGTAGTGAGAATTTGAGCAGGTAGAAGCACTCAGGTAAGAGGAAACATAAATTAGCTGTCTAATATTTTTCTCAGCACGAATGCAGTAGAATCTTACATGATGAAATATTGCTTCTGGATTGAGCATGTGGCTCACACCTGTAATCCCAGCACTTTGGGAGGCTGAAGCAGGAGTATTGCTTGAGTCCAGGAGTTTGAGACCAGCCTAAACAGCATAATAACACCTCATCTCTACAAGACAATTAAAGAAAATTAGCCAGACTTGGTGGTATGCCTGTAGTCCCAGCCAATTGGGAGGCTGAGGTGGAAGAATCGCCTGAGTCCAGGATTTGGAGGCTGTGGTGAGCCTTTGTCGTGCCACTGAACTTCAGCCTGGATGACAGAGTGGGACTCTGACTCAAAAAAAAAAAAGTTTCCTAGTAATCCAAAGCTTCTTTTTGTTTTGTTTTGTTCTGTTCTGATTTATGATTCCAGAGGTAATGTAATTAGTGTGATATTTGCAGTATTTGCATTTGGAGACTGAGAAGCATTTTGCATTATTAAACATTTTATATTATTATTATTAAATTTCCATTTATATAGGCATAAACACAACATTCATGAAACTTGATAAAAATTTTATATTGGCAAAAGGTGAGCATGAAATGCTGGAATGATAAAGTTTTAAAAATATAAATATTTAATAATAAGTCAGATTTTTAAAATATAAATTAAGAATTATATTTCATTTGTTATTCACTAATTATAATTTGCAATAGAAAATTGACAGCAGTAGAAAATCTTTGAAGAGATGTACTTAAACCTTTAAAAACTAGAAACAACGGGAATCATTTTATTTATTTATTACTTTAAATATGAGGGGTACATACAGTTCAGGGTTAGGTATACAAATGTTCATTACACAGGTACCCTTGTTGATGAGGTGTGCCCTTCCTCCCTGGCAGTTTCTCACCACTGCCAATTTCGCCGCCACCCTCCCTGAAAGTTTCCCACTAATGGGAGTAGTCTTATATTAAGTATTTCCTACAGTAAAATTTGCAAATAAGACTTTGTACATTCTCTATTTGAAGAAACTTTAATTACCAATGTTATTAGTTTTCTATTTCTATTGCTACATGACAACAATACAATCTTAGCAGCTTAAAGCAATACCCATTTATTATCTCACAATTTTCATGGGTCGGGAATCCAGGTATTACTTAACTGGATATTCTGCTCCAGTCATAAGGCTGCAAAGTGTCAGCCAGGCTGCATTATCATCTGGGGTTTGACTGGAGAAAAGTTCACTTCCAGACTCTTTCAGGTTGTAGGAAGACTTTATTACCTGAAGGATGTAGTATAGAGGGCCCTGGGTTTTTGTGGGCTCTTGGCTGTGGGCCACCTTCTAGTCCTATAGACTGTCCACAGTTCATAGAGATCACCCACAGTTTCTTACCAGATGGGCTTCTCCAACACAACTTTTATTTCATCAGAATTGCAAGGGAAGTCTCTGGCTCTGGGATACTAAGATATGTATATATACAGTCATATGTAGTATAACATGATCATGGCAGGGTCACCGTATTGCCTTTACTATATGCTATTTGTTAGATGAAGCAAATTACAGGTGCTTCCCACACTCAAAAAGAGGTTATTATACAGAAGTATGAATATCATCAGGAATTGGAATCATCAGAAATGACTTGAAACCATTCATCATACTGATCAGTGGAACTATGCAAGAAAATTATTCATGACTTGAAGAAATCAACTGAAATCCCTGAAACATCATATTTTTTATTACGTAAAACATTTAAACTGATCAAAACAAGATGCGAAAAAGGGAACAACACAGAAGCAACAATGCAACTCTAGCAGGCTCATCAGAAGATGAAGATTACATTGATGAAATTGGCAAATGGGCAAAAAAGACAAAAATTCTGGGGCTTTCCTATTTCTATTGGATGATAATCCTGGACAAGGACCATTATGTCCTTTGGCAATGTGAAGGTATTTTTAGGAAAGCACAATTTGATTTAAATTAATGATTATAATTTTCTACTAGGCAAATACAACAGAAAATATATTATTTCATTTTTCAACATTCTTCCAAGTGAAGAAAGAGATTATAAGACTGTCACTTGTATTCTAAGATTAAAGGCAAAGTACCAACTTTGTCACTACTATTCCATATTTCACAGTCTTGAAGATCATTTTTTTGGTCAGTGAAGCCATGTGACAACAAATGTTTAGGTTTATGATTAAAAGAACATAGAGTCTCAACTATATTAAAAATATATATGCATGTAGCCTCTAGAATTGAAACAACAACTGAATTAAAAAGTAAACAAGCAATGAAATATTCAGCAATATAAACCATAGTCGTGATATTATTTTTAAAATACTGTGTCTAATATAGAGCCAAATATAGTGATACTTTTGTGGCATCAAGTATACAATATTTCATAAAACAAGAAAAAATTTCTAGATTTAGTAGAAATTCTTTCAAAAATTGATGATACATAATCAACATGTAGGAAGGATTAAAAACAAATTATTTTTATCTTGAATGGAGAATTTAAAATGAAATGAAATGTCTAATGGGTAATAAAGTGAGAGGAGAAATAATATATAAAGATTTTAGAAGTAGATGCTACTCAGCTCAACTAAATTGTGTCCGGGCAAAGTCAAGGTGAATAACTAATATTTGTACTTTTTTTTAATCTACAAGAAAGAGAACAGGAAGCAGAAACAAGTATTTCATTGCTTTTATGCTAGTTGTAGAAAGTATTGGTTTTGTCATAAGTGAAGAACTGATCCAAGTTCTCTTCCCTCTTCCCTCTTCTCTCTTCCCTCTACTTTCTTCCTTTTCCTGCCTTCCTCTCCTAGGTGGTAAGAAATCACTAATTTTGTGGGAAGCTGAGCTGGAGAGCAATTCTTCCCATTGGATGGGGTGGGGAGCTACGGGGAATTAAGTCTCAAATACCAAATACTTTAGGCAATCCTGAGTGAATTCCCAAGGATCTTTTCAGCTTTTTTTTTTTTTTGGAATAACTTTACTGAGATATAATCCACATACTATAAAATTCACCCTTTTAAAGTGTATAGTTTGGCAATGTTTAGTATATTCACAGAGTTGTGCAGCCAACATGCTATCTAACTTTAGAACATTTTCATCACCCCAAAAAGAAATCCTGTATCCATTAGTAGTTGCTCTGCATTCCTCCACTACATCATCAGCTGTAGGCAAACCCTAATCTACTTTGTATTGTTATGGATTTGCCAATTCTGGACATTTCACATTAATGGAATCGTGCAATGTATCCCTTTTTCTTGATTATTTTACTGAGGTTTCTTGAAAACCTACATATGATCTATTAAAAAAATCACTCATCTCTAATGTTTCAGATTTATTACAGTATTCTTCCTCTACTTTTTCCATTACCTGTGCATCATAAATATATTTAAATATCAATATTAGCTCATACTGGATAAAATGATGTATTGCAGATTTGTAAACTTGTTAACAGATTTTTACTTCCAAGGACAATGAAAGCCAAAAGCCTGCTTGAACCTAAACTGACTTCGAAGGGGGTATGGCTATAATATGTTGACTACACAGATGGTTTTTACATTATCCTCTGATTACAGAATGAGAGGAACTGTGCTTCAAGTATGAGTTAACTATGTTTTAAAAACATCATACATTTTTTTCCATTGTTAAACTATCTTTTAAACTTAACCCATTCATATTTGTACTGGAACAATGGCGTTTGGCAGTCTATTAAACATATAATAGTTGATAATGGTTTGCCTAAAGAGATTTTAAGAATCTACTAATATAATTTTATTTCTGTTATTATGAGTTTTTAAAAATAAATATTATTAAATATTCATAACAGTAAGTCTTATAAACAATTTCATAAAGTAGCCTTTTAAAAAGTGAGCTTTAAAGGTGAGGAATAGTAAATCTTTAGAGAAAAATTTTATTACATAAAGTAAAAGTAGTTGAATATTGAGTTGTTTTATAATAGAATTTGTAATAGAAAAGTTGCTATTTCACTATCTTTCATAGTTTTACAGTGTAGAATTCTCACTAGGCATTAGGGAATTTTAAATTTTTACCACATTTTATGTTTGTGTATTATACTTATGTGTGTTATACCTTTCCCCAATAGAATTATACTTAAAGGATTTTTGTTTTACATGTTGTATCTTGGAATGATGATGTAGAGTATTTAGTGTAGTATAGTAGAAAGAGAAGTGACTCTGGAATCAGACTGCCCCCATTCACATCTGAGTCCCACCCATTGCTAGTGGTCTAACCTTGTACCAGTGACTTACCCTCTCTGTGCCTTAATTTCCTCAGCAGCAAAGTGAGGATATTAGTACTCATGGAGTAGAACTGCTGTGAAGATTAAATAAAGTGTATGTGTGTTTGTGTGTGTGTGCATGTGTGTGTCTGTGTAAAGCCTTTAAGGACATGGTTAGTGCTTAATAATATTAGCTATTTTATTCATTGTGATGGGGGTATAGAACAATGTGAAATAGCAGAGATAACTTGAGATTGGTTGGCCAGAAATCTTGATTATGCTTCCTCTCATTCAGTGATTCTTTATGCAATGATGCACACATTTCTTCCCTAACTTTGTTTTTTGTAGATATTGTGTAAAATAATGTTTAGAAAATACAGAAATATTGTGTTTAAAATCAATGAAGTATTATGAAAAAAATGCTAGTGTATGTTGTATTACAAGTTAGGACTTAAGAAAGAAACATTTTCTATTACTAAATTATTTATTAGAAAACACCACAGTGAATTTTTTATGTGTGTTGGCTTTAACAGCATTCTTCCTCTTTCCCAATCCCAGGGTTTTCCAGGTGACTTTGGAGACAGAGGCACTGCTGGTCTTGATGGCAGTCCTGTGAGTACTTTGTGATAGTCCAAGCTTGCCTTCTCACACCATTTATGCTCCATAGCAACTTACTTATAATCCTCGTGATCATATTTGTGAATAAGTTCTGTTGAACAGTTTTCATGCCACTGTGCACACTCCAATTTGTGATTCTCTCAACATGAGAAATAAGCCAAACGTTTTAGACAAACTTCATCATAATAGACAATCATTAAAACTAAGTATTTTGACCATGTTAGGTGTGGCTGTTTAAATAAAATATTAAAAATATATGATCACAATATTGACTTTTATACATAAAATCCCCAATAAGCTGCATGTAAAAATTCTGCACTCAGTGATTATTCTTCTGTATTCAGATCTCTCATTGATTCACCTTACTTCTTAGTGTTTTATAGATAATTGCTCTATTTGAGGATTATTCAAATGTCAATGTTCAGATTGGGAAAGAGTTGCCATTCTACAAGTAGTTTAATTATATTATCAAAGAATGATGATAGATTGCTATTTTTTGAAACTAGGTAGAAATAGCTTCACTTTTTGCCCTCAAAGAGCATCCAATAACTATCCCCAGTCCGTGAAATACACATATTCCCATAAGAGATGAGATAGACAAGTGGGACCTCATAGAAGAAATACACATATTCTTTTCATAAGATTTTAAAGTGAATTAGAATCAACCACAGAATCCTTGTAGTCTAAATTAGGAGTAGTTCCTATATTTAGATATATGTAAATCACTAGCAGGTTGAAAATAGTTATATTTTTACCTCTTTCCTATAATATATGACTATATTAGTGAATTCTGATAATTCAACCAAGGTTTTATTTGTTATTTGTCATGGCGGATAAGAGAAGAGTAGGACTGATTTCCAAATAAATTGTTAAAAAGTCAAAAAATGTCTTAAGTGGAATGTTTGCCATCTACTTCTTACTCATGATTCTGGGAAGCTTCCCATTTCAAGCATAATAAAGTCAACATTATTCAGTTGTTTATTGTTAATATAATTTACCTAGCATTAAGTCATCCTATTCAATTTTTTGTCTGTTACATATATATGAAGTCTCTTAGGGTTAGAGTCTTAGAAAATTTACAGTTTTCTTTTTGAACTTTTTTTTCATTTAAAATATAATACTTCTTGAAGAGCATTTTGAGTCTTTTAAAATCTCTAAAATGCAATAGTAAACTAGATATTTTTTAAGTTTATAATTCTCTGTAGTTAACACTATGCCTTTGTTTCAAAACAGAATTTTAAATGCAAAAAAAGAGGAGGGCTTTTCGTGTAACTTGTGCCATGTAAATAATGTGACACTGACATGGAGTGGACTAGGAATTATCTCAAAGAGTATAAAGTATAATGGCAATTAGTTTGAAAGATCAATAACAAATCACCTGAAACCTTGAACAATTATCATAATAGTATAAAAAAGGGATTGGCAGTAGTGGCAAACTGTGGGGGTGGGGGAGGCACACTTCATCAGCAAGGGTACCTGCATAATAAACATTTGTATACCTAACCCTGAATTGTTCTCCACATCTTTAAAATAAAAAAGTTTTAAAAATCACCTAGTAAATTGTAATATTGATCATTAAAAACCTGAGAGTTATATAAATAATTTAACAATGATGACAATTTCTTACATTGATATAGTACTTTATTTAAAAATGCTCAAGATCTTTTATACATATGGTAATTTTTCTTGTGATTTTTAATCTTTACAACATAATGTTAGCAGTTAATGTTAGTAGTTCTGATAATTCAACCAAGGTTTTATTTGTTAATGTTAATAATTAACTAATGTTAGTCGTTCCGTTTTATAAGTGAGAAAAATGAAGCTTACAGAATTTAAATAACATACTTCAAAAACTGCTAATGTTTAAACCCGTCTGAAAATGTTTTTTCTAATTCTGTATGCTGACCACTTATACAATATATAACATATACTGTAGACATACAATATATAGCCTAATTATATCTGTTATGCTTTTACTTCCTCATTTAAATTATATATAGGAGGTATAGAAAATTTTATATTTTAGGACAGATGGTAGTCCTAGTATCCAAAAGCTGAAACCAAAGGAACTTTTGAAGAACATAAACTGCCACTAAAGATTTATACTTCCTGTGAGGATACATAAGAGTAAGGAGGCTTCAGAAGTTATCTGTAGTAGGTGCAATTCTATGTATCCTTTCCCAGAAATTCTTGTCTTTATATTCAGAAAATATCCTAGTAATTGTAGATCCTGTCTAATAAATGTTGCACATTTCTTTTACATTAGGGGCTTGTAGGTGGCATTGGTCCTCCGGGGTTTCCTGGGCTTAGAGTGAGTATCACTAAATATTATTCTTGAAAAATATTTTATTGTGTAATTATATTTGCTAGATGTGGTTTTAAAATTTAGAAGAATTAGAAGTTTTAGTGCCACTGTTGGATATCAACTTTAATTAAGTGTAGTTTTCAACAAGATATAGAAAATTAGACTGTAGTATGAATCAAGATATTAATTATATTTTTATAATAGAAAAAAGTGATTTATTTTTATAGACTTGTATGTATGTATGTATGTATGTATGTATTTATACCTGTGTCACTAAAGGATTCTTTTTCTTTTTTTTTGAGTTGGAGTCTCACTCTGTCACCCAGGCTGGAGGGCACTGGCACACTCCCTGCCACTGTAACCTTGACCTGCTGGGCTCAGGAGATCCTTCAGCCTCAGCCTTCCAAGTAGCTGGAACTACAGGCACACACTACCATGCCTGACTAATTTTTTTTTTTAATTGTAGAGATGAGGTCTCACTAAGTTGCCCAGGCTGGTCTTAAACCCGTGGGTTCAGGCAATCCTCTCACCTCGGCCTCCCAAAGTGCTGGGATTACAGGCATGAGCCATTGTGCCCTGCCCCCACTAAACAATTCTTAATCAAGGACAAAATTTTCTTAATCAAAACTTACAGTATAGAAAACCTCTTCTTTCCTTTTTAAAATAAATTGTTTTAATTATTGTGGATACATAATAGTTGCACATATTTATGGGTATATATGATATTTTGTCACAAGCAATGTGTAATGATCACATTAAGATAATTAGTGAATTCACCTCAATCATTTATTTTTTGTGTATGTTGGGGATATTCCAATTTCACTCTTTTAATTATTTTGAAATATATAGAAAGTTATATTAACTATAGTTGCCCTATGGTGTTACTGAAAACGACATCTTTTTCTAATAGTATTTTTTGTGTGTGCCCATTAACCATCCCCTTTTTCTCTCTCTCTCCACTGCCCTTTGCAGTCTTTGGTACTACTCTATTTCCATGAGTTCCGTTTGTTGTTGTTGTTGTTTTGCTTTTTATTTTTTTAGCTCCACGGTGAGAATGTGCAGTATATATATTTCTATATCAGGTTTAGTTAACATAATATCCTCCAGTTCCATTTATGTTGTTTCAAATGACAGGATTTCATTCTTTTTTTTTTTTTTTTGAATCGGAGTCTCACTCTGTTGCCCAGACTGGAGTGCAGTGGCTGCTCCCGGCCACCACAGCCTCGACCTGCTGGGCTTCGGCGATCCTTCCGCCTCAGCCTTCCAAGTAGCCGGAATTACAGGCACGCGCTACCACTCCCCGCTGATTTTTTTAATTTATTGTAGAGATGAGGTCTCGCTGCCCAGGCGGGTCTCGAACCCGCGGACTCAGGCAATCCACTCACCTCAGCCTCCCAAAGGCGCGGGATTACAGGCTGAGCCACCGAGCCCAGCGGATTTCATTCTTTTTATGGCTGACTAGTATTTCATTGTATATATGTCCCACGTTTTCTTTATCTATTCATTCATTGGTGGGCATTTAGGTTGATTCCATATCTTGGTTATTGTGACTAGTGCTGCAGTAAACATGAGAGTGCAGATATCTCTTTGTTACACTAATTTCCTTTCTTTTGGCTGTATCTTAGCAGTGGTATTGGTGGATCTTATGACAGTTCTATTTATACCGTTTTGAGAAACCTCCATGCTGCTCTCCATAGTGGCTGCACTAGTTTACATTTCCACCAGCTGCGGAGGGTTCCTCTATTGCCACATCCTTGCCAGCATCTGCTATCCCCTGTATTTTGGATGACAGTCATTTCAACTAGGGTAATGTGTTCTCTCATTGTCATTTTAATATGTATTTTCCTGTTGATTGTGATGTTGAGTATTTTTTCATAAACCATTTGAGTCTTCTTTTGAGATACATCTGTTTACATCTTTTGCCCATTTTTAAATCAAAATGTTTTTCCTGGTGAGTTGTTTGAGCTCCTTACCATATTCGGGTTATTAATTCTATGTCAGATGAGTAGTTTGCAAACATTTTCTTTCATTCTGTCAATTACCCCTTCACTTTGTTGATTGTTTTCTTTGTTGTGCAGAAGCTTTTTAGCTTTATGTGATCTCATTTGTCCATTTTTGCTATGGTGACCTGTGCTTTTGAGGCTTACTCAAAAAATCTTTGTCCAGATCCATATCCTGGAGTGTTTCTCTAATGTATTCTTCTAGTAGTTGCATAGATTTAGGTTTTTGATTTAAGTCTTTAATCCATTTTGATTTGATTTTTGTATGCGTAAGAGATAGGTTCTAGATTCATTCTTCTACATATGGATATCCAGTTTTCCCAGCACCAATGTATGTTTTTGGGACCTTTGTTAAAAATAAGCTGACTGTACATGTGTAGATTTATTTCTGGGTGTGTGTTGTTTTTATGCCAGCACCATGCTATTTTGGTTACTACAATATAGTTTGTATACTATATAATGCACTTATGGTATAGTATAATTTGTATAATATTGTATAATTTGAAGTCAGGTAATGAGATACCTCCAGTTTTATTCTTTTTGCTCAAGATTGCGTTGGCTATTTTAGGTCTTTTATGCTTCCATACAAATTTTGGAATTTTTGTTTGTTTCTGTGAAGAATGTCATTGGTATTTTCAGGGAGATTGCATTGGATCTGTAGATTGCTTTGGAAAGTATGGACATTTTAACAATATTGATTATTTTAATACATGAACATTGAATATCTTTCCTTTTTTGTGTTCAATTTCTTCAATCAATATTTTGTAGTTTTTACTTCTTTGGTTAAGTTAATTCCTAGATATTATTTTATTTGTAAAATATTGTATATTGGGTTACCTTCTTGTTTTCTTATTCAGATTGTTTGCTGTTGGCATATAGAAATACAACTTTACTGATTTTGTTTATCAGTTCTATTAGTTTTTTGGTGGAGTCTTTAAGTTTTAAATATATCATATCATTTGCAAATGAAGAAATTTGACTTCCTTCTTTCAAGTTTGAATGCCCTTTATTTCTTTGTCTAATTGTTCTAACTAAGACTTCCAATACTATGTTGAATAAAAGTGGTGAAAGTAAGGTACCCTTGTCTTGTTCCAGATTTTAAAGTAAAGACTTTCAGTTTTTCCCCATTTGTCAGACTGCTGGTATGTATCACACTTGTTAATTTGTAAATGTTAAACCATCCTTGCATCCCTGAGATGAATCTTATTTGATCATGATGATAGTCTTTTTAATGTACTATTGAATTTGGTTTACTAGTACTTTCTTGAGGCTTTTTGCATCTGTGTTCATTAGTAATACTGGCCTATAGTTTTGTTGTTGTTGTATTGTTGTCTGGTTTGGTAATCAGTGTAACACTGGCATCACAGAATGAGTTTGGAAGTATTCCAAAAAATTCTTTTGATTTATTTGGAATAGTCTGAGTAGGATTGGTATTGATTCCACTAAAATGTTTAGTAGAATTCAGCAGTGAAGTCATCAAGTCCTGAGCTTTTCTTTGATGGGAAGTTTTTTATTGTTGTTTCTATCTCGTTACTTTTTAGTGGTCTGTTTAGGTTTTAGATTTCTTCATGGTTCAGTCTTGGTAGATTTTATGTGTTTAGGAATTTATCTTTTTCTACTGGGTTTAGCAGTTTATTGGCATATAGTTGCTCATAATAGTCTCCAGTGAACCTTGAATATTTTTGGTGTTAGTTGTGATATCTCCTTCTTCATCTGTGATTTATTTGAGTAGTCATTTTTTTTCTTGATCTGACTAAAAGTTTGTTGATTTTGTTTTTTTTTTTTAAAACTTTTTATTTTGTTGATCTTTTGTATTTTTTGTCTCGGCTTCATTTACTGTTGCTACTAATTTAGGATTTTGGTTTGCTCTTTTTTGAGTTATTTAAGACATTATTAGATTGTTTGAATTTTTCCTATTTTTTAAATGTAGGTGTTTATTGCTATAAACTTTTCTCTCAGTACTGCTTTTGCTGTAATTCATAATTCAGCCACAGTGTGTCTTTTGATTGGAGAATTTAGCTTATTTACATGCAATGTTATTATTGATAAATAAGGACTTACTACTGCTGTTTTATTTGTTTTTTTTGGTCCTCTTTTCCTTTCTTCCTTTTTTCTTGTCTTCCTTCGTATAAAGTTGTTTTCTCTGGTAGCTTCTTTTAATTTCTTACTTTCGATTTCTTGTGTTTCTGTTATAGATTTTAGTTTTTTGGTTGCCATGATGCTTTCAAACAACATGCTATCACCAATTTTATGAAACTGACAACAGTGCAACTGTGATTATAAGGGAAAATTTAAAAACCAAACAAAGAGAAAACTAAAAAACACTCTTTAACCCTGCCCCCCAATTTTTTATTTTTAGTTGTCCTTATTCATATACACTTATATTGTCTATCTCCTAAAAAGTTGTTGTTGCTATTATATTTGGTAGATTTGTTTATTAGTCTTCCTACTAAAGATATGAGTGGTTTACATACCACAGTTATAACATATGAGTATTCTGAATTTGTATTTTTGCTTACTATAATCAGTGAGTTTTATACCTTCAGATAACTTACTGTTACTCATTAACATCCTTTTCTTTCTGACTGAAGAACTCCCTTTTCCATTTCTTGCAAGACAGGTCTGGTTTTGATGAAATCCCTCAGCTTTTGTTTATCTGGGAAAATATTTCTCCTTCATATTTGAAGGGTAATTTTACCAGGTAAAATATTCTAGGTTAAAAGATTTTTTCTTCAATATTTTCAATGTTCATCCCATGCCTCTTGACTTGCAAGGTTTTTGCTGAGAAGTCTGCCAGACGTATCAGAGGTCCTTTAAAAGTTATTTGCTTCTTTTCTCTTGTTGCTTTTAGGATCTTTTCTTTATCCTGCAACTTTGAGAATGTATTATATGCCTCGAGGTACTCTTATTTGGGTTGAATCTGCTTGGTGTTCTTTGAACTTCTTGCATCTATATATTCATCTGGGTTTGGCCAATTCTTTTTTATTTCTTTTAATAAATTTTCTACTCCTGTCTTTTTTTCTCACCACATTCTTTTTAAGGCCAATAACTAGTAGACTTTCCCTTTTGAGCTATTATATAGATTTCATAGGCATTTTTTATTTTCTATTCTCTATGTATTTTTATATAGCCTGCCATCAAGCTCACTCATTCTTTTTTCTGCTTGATCAGTTCTGCTGTTAAGAGACTCTGATAGACTTTTTTAGCTTGGCAATTGAATTTTTTAGCTCCAGATTTTCTGCTTAATTTAAAAAATTGTTTTACCTTCATTGTTAAATTTTTCTGGTAGAACTCTGAATTCCTTGTCTGTGTTATCTTGAAGTTAATTGAGTTCCTCAATTGAAATTTCCTGTCTGAAAGGTCACAGATCTCTTTTACTCCAAGATTGGTTATTTGTGCCTCATTTAGTACATTTGGTGAGGTCTTGTTTTCCTGGATAGTCCTGGTGCTTGTGGATAGTCATTAATGTCTGAACATTAAAGAGTTTGACATTTATTCCAATCTTTAGAGTCTGGGTTTGTTTGTACCCATTCTTCTTAAGAGGGTTTCCATGAAGTCAAAGGAGATTGAGTGATAAATTACCTAAGCCAGCAATCACTGCAGCAGCCATTTCAGCCCCGGGGTATACGCTCAGCTTAGGTTTGCTGCAACTCTTGCAGACTCCTAGATACAATGCTTGGTGGACTACGGGAAAATAATGGAAATTCCCCGGGTTCCTAGGCAAAGTCTCCCACTCTCTTTCCTCTCTTTCCTAAAATCAGAAGTCAATTTCTGTACTGGACTGCCTGGAGTTGGGGGGAGTGACACAGAAACCTCTTGACCATCACAGCTGGCACTGTGTAGCATCTCATCTGAAGCCTTGCAGACCAGCAGGGTACTGGGCTTACCTAAGGCTGGTACTACTGCTTGACTGCCCCTGATGTTTGTTCAAGTCCAAGACTACTTTAGCCAGCAGGGAGCGAATTCTGCTAGAGTTAGTTCTTTCCATTAGGGCAGCAGATTCCCCCTTTTTTTTTGCCCATGCAGGAAAAAACACCTGAAATCTTGGTGTTGCCAGAGTCTTTGACTCCACTGTCAGCTTAAACCAGCAACCTTGGGTTCTTGTCCCCCGACCAAGAGGATTAAGAAAGAATGAGTGAACGAAGGCGTTTATTAAACAACAAAAGCTCTTCAGAAAAAGAGAGGGGGCTCAAAATGGGTAAGCAGGGATAGAAGTTTGTGGTTTTTAGTTTATCTTTTCTAGGGGCATTTCTTTCATTTTTGTCTCATCTGCCCCTTACTTCCTGAGAACCAACTTTTATTGCACATGTGCGTCCTTGACCAAGGTTATTCCATCTTGACTATTACCCTTAAGTACCATAGAAAAGCCCATGGGGGGGGATGAAACCACAATGCATATACTATGTTAATGATATTCTAATAAGCCAAGGTCAAGTTAGGACATTTAGTTGTTACTGCACCTGCGTTTAAGCGGCAAAAAGTCTCTTTTAGCAATATATCCTGGGTTGAGAGGGTGTTCCTAACCACATTAACAACATTTTCAGCTAGCAGTTATATAATGGGGCTGGCACAGGGAGTGTTTCTGCAGGTGCTAAGTCTCCTCCAGGCCCTCCCTCTCTGTCTTCCTAGCCAGCTTCTGACTGTCTCCTCTCTCATTGGACTTCAGAAATTGCCCTGGTGCTTTATTTTTCTGTGGCTGAGCTGGTGCCATTTTGTAAGATATAGTTCTCTGGACTCTTTCCTTTCATTCACTGAAATAGGAGTCTCTCTTGGATCTTCATTGCCTGGGGCTGGGGGAGGAGTGACCCAGACACCCCCTTGGACATCAAAGCTTTCATACATGAAAGTATTTCTTCTGTCTGTTCCATCTTCTCATGAAAGATGGGTGTGATAGGTAGGGAATCCTGAAGGACGTTCAGGTTGTCTTTGTAGAACTGAAAACTGTTTCTAAGCTATCATGAATGTTTTCAGAAGGTAATAGTTACATACCACAAAATGTTTGATGTTTCTTAGAAATTCTATTCCGTATTCAATTTTTACTTCATAATTATCTATTTTACTAAGTCCATTAGAACATATAGGTTTTTGATATCTCCCAATACTTTCTATTTTGTGATTTTTCTTTGAGTCACTAAAAAGTAAAATAGGATAATGTGTACACAAAGTACATTCATCTGATGATGCCAGGTTAGACACAGGAATATATTTATTAAAAAAAAAGTTAAGAATATTATATTGTCTATGAAAAAAAAGTAGGATACAAAGAAATATTTTTGTTTGAAAGATACTTTTATCCATACTTACATGGATTGTTTTGGCATAATTTCCTAACAAAGATGTTTATCATATTTTTGAATCTATCATAGGCTTTAAAACTATGAACTTTGATTAAACTAGCCACTGTAATCATTAAGAATAACTTTTTCCTATTGACAGAATTTGAAATTACAAGCAATGATGTGTTAGTACTGCATATCTATTAAGGTGGAAAGTATTACTCTTTGCCTCTAGCAGTCTCATATATTTCAGGATTAAACATGTTGGAAATAATTTATCTTAGTTATATTTCACAAACTTTAAGACTCATCTGGAAGTGAAGATGTCATATTTTCCATTCTGAATTTATATTATATAAATGTAGACTATTTGAAATGCTGTGTTATGTTGGGAAATAGAACTTGAAAGATTGCTGGGTTTTTTGTTTGTTTGTTTTGTTTTGTTTTGAGTCAGAGTCTCATTCCATCACCCAGGCTAGAGTGCAGTGGCACGATCACAGCCACCCCAGTGTCCACCTGCTGGGCTCCAGTGACCCTTCCACCTCAGCCTTCCGAGTAGCTGGAACTACAGGCCCGCGCTACCACACCCGGCTACTTTTAGATTTATTGTAGAGATGTCTCGCCAAATTGCCCAGGCTGGTCTCGAACTCACGGGCTTAGACAATTCACTTTGCCTCAGCCCCCCAAAGTGCTGGAATGACAGGTTGAGCCATGGAGCCCAGCCAAGATCAATGTTTTAAATTCTATTTTTGAATTAATTAATTGCTTCAGAATTCATTCCACGCTTTATTTCAAAAACTATTATGTACCCATTAATATGCTGGGTCTGAGACATAAAAAATGAATGAAGCATATTTCTGCTCTCACCAAGTGTACAGACTGGGAAGACAGAAAAAGAAAAGGTACCGTGGCGTGCATTACGTAGCACAGTAGGAGGGCATTCCGGTGCTGGCATCCTTGTCTTCAAAGGTTCCAGCATGTGATAAGGGAATGCATGTTCAGAAAATGGAAAACGGTCCACTGTGGCTGGAATATAGGATTGGGAGGAGGAAGAAAGTGAGGGGACATGAAGATACATGGAAGGAGGGAGACTAGAGGGACTGATGAAAGTCCAAATGAAAAGGCCTGGAATGCTATCCTAAGACATTTGGATTCTAACTAAAATGGGCAACATTTTCAGCATTTCACAGATTCAACTTTAAAAGTTCCTTAACATTTGGAAATTAACGACTTGGTCTTTTAGGATAAAGAATGATATGGAACAAAGAGATAGCAAGAGGAAGAAGGAAAATGAAGCCTCAATGATACAGAAGTTACCAGACTCCAAACCATCAAGGAATGCCCTTGCTTTTTTCCAGATCTTTCTTTCAAATACCCTTATTAGCCGGGCTCGGTGACTCAGCTTGTAATCCCGCACTTTGGGAGGCTGAGGTGAGTGGATTGCCTGAGCCCGCGGGTTCCAGACCCACCTGGGCAACTTGGTGAGACCTCATTTCTACAATAAATCAAAAAATCAGCCGGGCGTGGTAGTGCATGCCTGTAATCCTGGCTACTTGGAAGGCTGAGGCGGAAGGATTGCCGGAGCCCAGCAGGTCGAGGCTGCGGTGGCCGGGAGCGGCCACTGCACTCCAGTCTGGGCGACAGAGTGAGACTCCAACTCAAAACAAAACAAAAAAACCCAAATACCCTTATTGTTGCTATTGTACTTGTATTCTAAGATGACATTTTGAAAGAGCTTTTCTAAGTCTCTTGCTTATAGGAGACAATACTGGTAGTTGTGTTTTTGAGGAATTGGAGCATAAAATTGAGAACCTGACTGTTAGAGACTATGTTTTTTTTATTTTTATTTTTTAACACAACTACGGTATCTGGTATATAGTATGCTCGATATATATTAAATGATGAATAAATATGATAAGGCTAGAAAAGTAGAAGCTTTTGTTTGGTACTCAGTTTATCCCTGAAGTTATGGCAGATTTTCTCATTCTGCACATTTCAAATCATAAAATCAAATCATTGGAATGCCTGGCACATAGTAACTGCTCAATAAATATCTGTTGAATATATGGGTGAAATAAAAATCCAAGATAATCACTGAACTATTTGTTGACTACTTCCTAGGAGCATGGCACTCACATATCTTTTAAAGATGTCTAGTTGGAGGAATGTTGCAAGGTGAATGTTATGGATGGTGGATATTCTGGGAACTCAAAGGAAGGAATATTCCTTGTGGTTAGACCCGGATGAGAAGGTTTCAGGACATGGGGCTGATTTCACTAAAGTTTGAAAGATTGGTATGATTTATAAATGTGGAGAGGAATACAAGCTGAAGAACAAGGCAAATGTAGGAACTTAGTGAGATGGTTGTTTGGTGCTCATTAATTTACAGTTAATTCTGCCACATTCTCTTTCTAATCCTAGTGAATGCTTAATATACCTCTCTGTTTTTCAGGGCAGTGTTGGCCCTGTGGGACCAGTTGGACCTTCTGGAATTCCTGGCCCAATGGTATATTTCTGTTTATATCATAGATATTTCCCTTTAATTTCCCTGTGATGTCACAAAATGTCATTTTTTTTTTTTTAGGGACTTTCGGGGAATAAAGGACTACCTGGAATCAAAGGTGATAAGGTGATTTAAATATTAACATTATCATAAAAATAATTTCTTAGACATTTATCTTTTTCTTTCTTTTGAATCAGCACAATTTATAAACTATTGTGTTTTTATTTATGGGTTCTAATTTATGCTGCCAGTTATGTTAATTTTCCTCAGAAGTATGAAAAATAGGGAAATTATTGTTTTATAATTAATACCTTCTTTAATATTGCCATGCTTGTGATACATATGGATCTTTGTATGAAATTGTGCTTTCTAGGGTGAACAAGGCATTGCAGGAGAGCCAGGAGAACCAGGGTTTCCAGGAGACAAGGTACCATTAATTTCATGTAAATATGAAAAAATATACATTCCATAGAAAGGAGTGCTTCTTATTTTACTTATGTATTTTGTTAGGGTATGGTATCTCTCTGTATGGTTTAAAGTTATTGTTTGAAAGCATTTCTTTCCTCAATTTTTTAAGAATACTTTCATTAAATTGTCTAGTAGTTTGTAAATGGAGGCATATCTGCCTTATAATAGCTTTCTCTTCCCTCTATTGTCTTTTTTTTAGGGTGCTGTTGGTTTGCCAGGATCACCAGGCATGAGAGGAAAGCCAGGACCTTCAGTAGGTTTGAAGTTTTGCTTTGTTCTTTTTGTTTGATGGAGTGCATGCCATAGCATGAGTCTTGTTATTGTTGATGTTATAAAACAATAATTTCCCTATTTCTCATATCTCTGAGGATATTAAGCCTACTGGTCTTGCACTTTCTCTCTCTGGTTTTAGAGTGTAGCTAATCCCTGAAGCCTTCAGTTCACATTCTAGAGACTGTCGGGCCTGTCCCCACCCCAATCCCAGACTAAAGCCAAGTTACTAGTAGTCCTAAAAATCTTGGTTATGTTGTTCCCCTGAATGATTTATTATAGATAGCATTTAAATTAAACAATAGGCTTTTAAGCCAGAAAGTACAAACCATCTTAAATATTTGAATTTTTCCAAATATCGGTTTTATTAAGGGAATATTCTGAAGAAAAGATAGCAAGTTTTCACTCTATTGTGGGCCCAATATTCTAATTTCTTGTCTTTTTTCTAACCATTGGGCATCAAGTAGGTAAATGAAAAAGATATCTTATACCATCGTTAAAATAAAACAAAAAAATCTAAAATTACTTTAATTATGTATTAAATGACTTATTACTGAAATTATTTAAATGAAATGATTAAAACACAAGACAAAATATATCTCTGAATATTAAAGATCATAATTATTATAGCTAACACTGAGTATTTGCATAGTGCCAGGCAGTATTCTAAAGACTGTATATCTAATTTAATCCTCATAGCAATCCTATGAAGTTACAACCATTATTTTTCCTATTTTATATATAAATGTATATATACACTTATGTATATTTAACTTATATATACAAATGCATATATACATGTATATATATTTGTTTTTAGAGTATATAAATGTACTTATATGTATATTTGTTTTTAGAGTTGGGGTCTCACTATGTTGCCCATGCTGGTCTCAAACTCTGGGGCGCCAGCAGTCGTTGACCTCCCAAAGTGTGGGATTACAGGCATGAGCCACCACATCTGGGCCTATTTTATATATTAACTAAATTGAGACAGACTGTTAGATAACTTGCCCAAGGTCCCATGGTTAGTAGGTGGCCATCCAGACAAACCTAAGAAATCAGGTTATGTCAGAGCCCATGCTTTAGCCACTATGCCATACTGTTTTAATATTTTAAGATTGTTTTAGGTTTTTAATATTGATTACTACTCATGAAGGTGAAGGTGATCATAGATAGAAAAAATTAGGCATGTGATTATAACTTATTGATGTAACATTTAAAAACAAATGTGTTTTCTTGAGCTGTTTATCGTGTTTCTTCTAACTCCGCCCTCCCATCTCAGGATTGTTTATCTTTGCATCCCAGGAAGCAGTTTTGGACTTTTTGCATCCCATTCTTTGTGGCTTCTAACAGTGACCATATTTTATATACAGCTCTCAGGAATTATTTCATCCAAAGAACAATTTTTGGTATCTATTTGATAAAACGTTAGTGATGACCTTTGCTTTTACTGGTTTTTTGCCCTGTATTGATGAAATGTTAGTGGTGACCTTTGTTTTTTACTGTTTCTTTTTTTTAGCCTGGCTTTATGATATTTAACCCAGTCAGCCATGTACTCAGATTAGTAACCTTGAGCTGAATCTCAGAAACTTCAAAGTGCATCAATAGGGTCATAAGACTAGGTCATGGAGCCAACAAACAGCTTCTGTTTTTTAAGGATGGTAAACCATATAACAGGGACTGCTGATATCTGCAGTGATCAGCAGAATAGGACCGTAACTTTTTACATCTTTGTTTTTTTTATAATGTGACAATTTTCTGTACCTTTGATAATAATAAGAGGAAAAGATAAAACACAGTAGCTAAGGCCAATATTAATGAATACATGATACCAAATTCTTCTCTTATGCTTTACAATTAATTTTTTTAGGAAACTAGAGTCAAATATGCTTACGGAAGACAAACCATTTTAATATTCTTTACTCTTTGATTCAATTTATATTGATAACATGTTTATAGGAGTAAAAAAAAATCACTATTTTGAGAGACAGAGACCTGGATTCTGATCCTAGCTCTGACACTTAACCTGCCAGGCACAGTACCCTGTTTCTCATATTAAAATCAAAGTTAGACTGAATGATGCTTAAGGTTCCTTGTAGTCCTATGACTATGATATTTTTCTCTTTTGGTAATAGTTGTTATCAGTATTTCTCTAGTCTAAACTAAGGGAAAAAAATAAACTAAGGAAAAGGCAGAGAGACTATTTCACTTTAACACATTATCTTAAGACTCTTGATTTTTTTTCCCTGAAAGATATCACAATGAATGTTAATAATTTTATTTAAGGGCAAGGAACTAGAGAGGGTGAGAGTGAGCCTTTTACTTGTTTATCTAATACCTTTCTGTACTATTCTAATAAAAAAAGTTTAATGTCAGCAACAATTACTTTGATTATTTTTTGTTTTATTAAACCTTTGAAAAACATATATTCTGAGCTGTAGATAGGATAGGTACCCATGAATTGATATGAGTGAGATGGCTTTGTCTTTCATCTCTTACTTTTTAGTATCTGTTTTTATTTTTTTTTAAATTTTAGAGACAAAATCTCATGCTGACGCCTAGGCTGGAGTGAACTCTTGGGCCCTTGGACTCAAGCAGTCCTCCCAACATGGCCTCCCAAAGTGCTGGGTAAGCCACATTGCCTAGCCCTGTATCTTATTAATAGAAAAATTATAGGTATGTGACCTGGAAACCTTTCCTAGTTATGGAAGAAGATACCGGTTTGATGAAAAGTTGCTTATGTAGATTTCATTTATCATATTTTGAAACAAATAAGTTAATGCCTACCTAAAACATTTGCTTACTATCGTGGAAAATATGCCCAAATCATAAGAGCCTATTTAATACTATTTTATATGCCATACTTTTGATTTTTCTGTCATCTAAAATGTTGCTGTTATGTTACTTATATTGTTTCCACATGGCTCTGAATTGTAATATGAAGAATATTTTTCAAGATATAAGAAGTAATGTTCTGATCTGGAAAGTTTTTGCATTCTGGTAAAGGGAAGCTTTTGCTCTATAAATATTCCAGAGAGAGAAACAGACACTCAAAACTACCACTCTAAAGTTGTTAGTAAATACTCTTTCCTTGAGACAGAGAGAACAAAGGTAATTATTATGTTCTTTCCATTTTTTAACTAAAGCTTTTTGTCATTTATAGAGGTGTACTTAATATTAGCCAATTCTCTAAAATAGTGACTTGAAAACTCAGTTTTATAAAGGAAAATTGACATTCATAGGACACTTGCAACTGAAGTTTTGCAAAACAAAGAATTATTTGGAAGAACCAGTAAAATTATCATCCAACTTATGTTTCAAAATATCTGGATGTCAGTCAGCTTTTCTGAAAACAAAGCCCTATGGTGTTGCTGTTTTTTCCTGCTTGTCAATTTAACTTTATGATTAGATTTTGCCACTAGAGGGCCCCAGTGAGTGCTCCATCGCTACTATGAGAGGTACTTATTTTAAGAACTTATGCCTGGTTCCCTTATATACTGATTCTGATAGATCACAGTTTTTGTTTTTATTTGGAAAGGAAAACTTAAATGAGCCTTCACATAATATTTGATTGCCTTTCTTTAAATTTGATTGCGTCCTGTTTTATGTCCAGATGTTTCGGCACTGAGAGTGAATTCAGTGCATCTGTGAAACAGTGCTTTCATTCTTGGAAAATGGGTAATCTTATCGTATCTTGCAATCTGATGTGGTCTGAGGCCTATTTAAATGAAATTTGAACCTCATATGGAAACTCAGTATGACAGACATAATGAGTTCCACAGTTTTTCTTATGAAAATAGATGTCATTAGAGTACTGTTCACCTGTTCTGTCCTTTTGTCTCTTGAGAGCTTCGCCAGCCTTTCCCTATTTTGGACTATGCAACTGCTTCTCTCCCCTCTTACTTTCTTCTTTAACCCTGATTTCGCACCTTTAATATGAATATCCAAAATGGACTTCGGAGGTATGTAAGCTGAATCCTCCCAACTCAGTCAAAGAATCAAAACAGTCCAGGAGTTCTGAGAATCAGCCAGGAGAGAGGAGCAAGGCTGTGGAGAGGATTTGTGATTGTAAAAACTGGTTGACCTTTAATAGGTTCTTAACATGTCAGGTGCTGTGTTTAGAACGTTCCATGTTGGATCTCATTTACTCCTCCAATGACTCTTTGAGAATGTCAGTACAGTTACTTTTATTCCAGTTTTATTGATGAGAAAACTGAGGTTTATAGAGATTAAGCAACAAGAATTTCGATCCAGGTGAATCTTAAGAACGAATTCAGGCCACTTACAGTATACAAAGGGAGAAGAATTTTCAGAGACAGTTCTGGGACTGTAGTTATTTTTAAAAGCAGTTCCTCATCCAGAGTTCCCTGCCTTGAAGAGTCAAGCTTTCTTGTCTTATCTCTGGGAAACACACACAACTTTTTTGTTATTTGAACACTTAAGTCATTAATTTGTTTGTATCTCTAACACTTCAGAGTAAATATATATTTAATC
The DNA here is from genome assembly GCF_000164805.1 of Carlito syrichta. Classification (NCBI taxonomy): domain Eukaryota; kingdom Metazoa; phylum Chordata; class Mammalia; order Primates; family Tarsiidae; genus Carlito; species Carlito syrichta. The sequence continues at coordinate 492,916 of NW_007247391.1, forward strand.
TGTAAACATTTTCTGTAAACAAGTTTTACAGTAATGAAGGTTATAATTAAGTATCTGAAAAGTCATTATAACTTTGGCATAATATAATGAATCCTGTTTGCTTGCCATATACTTGTTTCCTCTTTTAATTGTATTTATCAAGTTAATGCTTATACTTTGATCTTTTTCCCCCTTTTAGGGCCAGACAGGTGACCCAGGACCCCAAGGACCATCTGGCCCTCCAGGACCAGAGGTAAAATATTGGTGGAAAGATAATAAAATAAAGATTAAAATGATGAAATTAAACTTGATTGGTAAAACATGTTTGAATATCACAGACTTAATAAAGACTCTCTTTAAAGTTTGTATCTATGTAAATAGTTTGAACTAAATTTTTTCTGGTATGTTAGGAGGTATATAACAGAGCTTCTAAGGTGTTTCTGTTTGAAAATTGCATTTACTCATTATTACCTTGATTATATCACAGTTGATTTATTTGTTCTGCACAACAGCTATAAATAGCAGGTACGTGAGGCTTGAAATCAAATTTCTAGATATAAACTTCACTGAATTATTAATGCTAGAAGCTTCCAATTATTGCTATATGCACATATCATTTAGCTCTCTCAGTATTCTATAATAAGCACAATTGTCTTTAGTTCATATATCAGCTTTGTTTGTATATTCGTCAAAATCTTGACCTTGTCTTAATGCTTGATATAGAGTAGCTTTCTTTTATAAAAGTCTACATAGAACACGAGATCCTGAGACAAAACATTTGGGTTTTTTGGAATCATATTATAAGTCAAAAATATACTACATAGAGATGAAGCTTCTGAAACTCACTCTAGTTTTAGAAATATATGCCAAAATAAATATATTTGTGTGTGTTTGTGTGTGTACATACACATGTATACAAGGGGAGACCTCCCCAAAAAGGAATTTATTAAACATTGTGAATTTATTCTTACATATTTAAACTTTAGTCACCGTCAAAGTACTCTCCAGTTAATGCAGTACACCTGTCAGGATACTTTTTCCACTGCTCAAAACAGTTTTTGAACTCGTCAATTTTGATGCCTTGTAGTGCTTCTGCCATTTTTTGTTTCACTTCATCCACATCAGCAAAATGTTTCCCTTTGAAAGCTTTTTTCATCCAGGGAAACAAAAAAAAAAGGTTGCTGTGGGCGAGACCAGGAGAATAAGGAGGTGGAACATAGGGGTCAAGCCATTTTTGGTCAAAAACTGCTGAACACTCAGCTCAGTGTGGGAGGTACACTCTTAAATCACCCATCATGAAACGGGCAAACGCATTGAAAGAATCTCAAAAAAGAATACACTGAAGCCAAATGCAGCCTCTCAGCAATGCTAGCTGGTCCATTGCTGTGGATGGGTTCCTAGAACACTTACCTATTGATGGAAGCCTGTGCAACAAGGGGACTGCCCTCCAAAAGATAACTCTGGGCTTTTTGGGGGTCCTTCTTGTGTGTGTGTGTAGATAGATAGATAGACAGACAGACACATGCATATATATATATATATATATATATATATATATACATATATATATATATATATATCTGTTTCAGTCTTAGATGCCGCAGTAAAGCTGAGAAAATGAATTTGATTTCAGAATAAACAAATAAGAGCAATAATGTCCCTGTGGTGTGGGCAGTTTCTAAGAATAGTATTATACTGATGCTTTCTCCCTCTCTTAGTAAACCATAAGATCTATTTGTTACTTTGCAGTTGTCCTTTGGGATTGGCTGATTCTTCAGCAAATGCCTTTCTTATTTATTGTCTAATTTAAAAACACACTGGTCATTGATAGTTCAAAAATCTAAGCAACTACATTGAACCTAGTTTTATTCATAGGAAGATAATACGAAGTAAAACACAGTAGTATATTGATGTCGTCATTCTGAGAAGAAATAATTGTTTTGAGTAATTAAAACTTCAGATTAACATTAATCCTCTCTCATATGAGCCTACATTCTTTTATTTTAATCATTTTTAATGAAAACTTTCCTGGAATGAATAGTATTTACCTGTCTTATCATACTAAGGGTACAGCAACTAATTTAACTTTCATTATCTTTAAAAGGTTATTATTGTCATGAATTTGTCCTAATTTTATTGTAATTGCAAATGCTGTATGCCCTAGGAAGGGCTATGGTGCCTCCTTGCTATCAGTGTGGTTTGGGAGCATTTTCTTCTTTCTTATTAAGCTTGGTTAAAGGCTCCATGAGCCGTGTTTTCACTTACTACTTGGTCTTCCATAGATGTTTCCTTTTGTTTGTCTTTCCTTTGAAATTTTATAATTTGCTATCAATATTCAAAACATTGATAGCATTATCTTTGATTTCTACACTACTAATACTAAGTTCTGAGCCCAACCTTGTCAGACTATGTATACATTGTCTGATATATGTATGTGTGTGTGTGTGAGTGTGTGTATACTTATATACACCTCTTCACCTGTATTAAACTTTTCATGGAGCTAAAGATGTAACCTGTACTCTCTCAAAAAGTTGGTACTAGACTATTTTGGGAAATGGGGCCTAATCTAAAGATCATAACTTTTATCGATCATGAAAATATATTATGTAGACTATTACATGTATAAGGCAACACTTTTATCCAAATCCTTCTCAACATTAGGCTTGTGATAAAATCACAGGTCCAAGAATTTAATATGTTTAGTAGTAAGTCAAGTCCAGAAAGTTTCTGCTGGCACAGTGGATGAATTTCCTCAGATAAAGAGTCTCATGTGTTGGGTTAAATGTGTCCTGTATGTATTGGCCAAAGACATCTAAGCAAGGGAATGGAATTATCAGCACTTGCATCTCTTTCTTCAGGGTCTATGTCCCAATACCTGCTATTAAGGCCTAAATGTGTTGACAAAGGTGATTACTCAGCCATTTTTCAGAGACACAATAACAGAAATAGTATCATTATAGATGCTTTTCCCAGGAAACTTAATTTTTTTCTGAATACATCTAGTATTTCACATTTTAAAAAGAAATAAGCAAGGTAGCAGAACAGGGTAAGAGAGAAGGAAGGAAGGAAGGGTGGCAGGGAGCCTGTTAGAGGTTGTTTAGGGGATAATGGATCACAACAGGGGATTAGTGTTGAGGTCCTGTGTCAATAGAGAGCCAGGGATAGCTTAAAGAGAGAATTAGAGAATAGAATTCACAGCACACAAAACATTCTGTTTAGTTTATTCTAACTAAAGAGAGGAATAAAAGACAATTTAAATATTTTTGCTTGAACAGTTGGGAAGAACGTGGGTCACCATTCTAAAAATAGAGGATAAAAGAGGAGAAGGAGATGGTTCAGGGTGGTGGGAAATCATGCTTTGGGTTTGAATCTGTTTGGACTGAAATGCTTGTAGGACATAGAGAAAACTAGTCTAAAAGTGTTGAGAGACTGTAGGCCTGAAACTCAGAGGAGAAGGGTGGATTAGAGATACATGTTTATATAATCATCTACATAGATATAATAAATTAATGTAATTTTAATAAATTAAATCATTTAGGGAGAGTTGTATCAACCAAGGTTTGAAAATACATCTAGAAACTCACCACCAGAAGGCTACATTGTTTGTCTACAGAGCAACTGAGTTTTAAGTTGAGAATAAAAGGACAGTAAAAATAATTGTGGTAACTGAAAAATACACTTGTAAATAACTCATGGTCTAGAGAGAAAATCACAAGAGAAATCAGAAAATATCTAGAACTGGATGAGAGCAAATCATTATTAAAACTTAAATGTTGTCAATAGTCACATGTTTTAAGTGAACAATTACACATTTTTTAGTAATCCTTAGAGCTATGCAACCATCATTACAACTGAACTTTAGGATAGATTTATCCTGTAAAAGGAAAATGCACCCTAGATATATTCACTTTTCTCTACCATGCCAGAGCTAGAAAATAATTAGTCAATGTTATGTTTCTGTAGATGAACCCGTTATGGAAACTTTAAATAACTGGAATATTAAATAATGTGGTCTTTTGGATGTGGTTTCTCTTAGTTGGTGTTTTTAGGTTTCATTCCTATTGAAGCTTGCATCATTGCTTTATACCCTTTGGCAAATAGTAATTTTTCTCTAGATATAGTATTAAAAATCATAGTATTATTTTTTCTTTAACTGTTTGTTGGATATTTGGGTTATATCTACTTTTGGTTATTATAAATATTGTTGTCATGAGTATTCACATAAGTCTCTGTATGACTATAGGAATTTTATTTTATTTTGCATACACAGGTTGCAATGGAATTTCTAGGTTGTATGGTGATTTTATTTGTAAAATCTTGAGGACTAGTAAAAATTTTTTCAGAACGGCTGCATTACTTTACATTTTTCTTTGTAATTTATTTGTATTCTGTATTTTCACGTCTTTTTCACCACATGCACATCTATATGAATTTTAGAGTTTACTAAATTCTGTTTTTAAAAAGTGATTTGGAAATTTGAAGGCATTGGGTTGAATCTGCAGATTCATTTTGGGAGTATTTTTATATTAAATATTGTTTTGGGGGTGTTTAATATTAAGTATTGTTATCCTTGAACATTAGCTATCTCTGAGTTTCTTAATTTCTTAATATTATATCTTTCAGCATTTAAGCATTTTTTTCAGTGTAAAGTCCTTGCATTTCTTTTGTTAAGTCATTTCTGAATGTTTTTTTTCTTTTTTTGAGTTGGAGTCTCACTCCATTGCCGAGGCTTAAAAGCAGTGGCATACTCATGGCCACCCCAGCATTGACCTGCTGGACTCCAGTGATCCTTCTGCTTCAGCCTTCCAAGCAGCCGGAACTACAGGCACATACTACCATGCCTGGCTATTTTTTTTTAAATTTATTGTGGGGTGAGGTCTCGCCAAGTTGCCCGGTGTTGGTCTCAACCCTGTGTCCTCAGGCAGTCCACTCGCCTCGGCCTCCCGAAGTGCTGGGATTACAGACTGAACCACTGAGTCAGGCCTGTTTTTTTCCTTTTAATGCTATTACCAATACAGTTTTTTTTTTTTTAAATTTAAAAAGAAAACTTCAATGTTGCAGCTAAAGCACCACCTAGAAGAAAATTTATAGACAAATTCATTTCTCCAAGAAACAAGGTTAAAAATGAATGAGTTACATAGAGTATAAGTATAGGGATTTATTTCAAAGGGGTAAAAAAGTAGAAAGAAATAAAATAGGATAGGTTCTGTTTTCTCTAAGATTTAGGAGACTAAATCTCAAGAGTAAGAGGAATGTGCAGGAGGAAGGAGCTGGAGGAGGTCTTTGAAAGGTAAGTGAGAAAGTGACTAAGGACTAACAAAGTGATTGTTCTGAGTGGTGTTAAGGCTGAATTGTAAAAGGCTATTGCCCAAAATGTAGCCACAAAGCTCTGCACATTTGGTTGAAAGTAGATTTCAGATTTGAATATGAACTTTCTATTGACCGAAACAAGGAAAAATGATCAATTATGATTCTCCTCTCTCAGATAAGGACACAAAAGAGGGTAGCAATTCATGGTATTAAGTGATTTCCATTTTTTAGTATAGGCTGATGTTATAATGCCAAAGTACAATTCAATAAAAGTAATTCTATTATGGGCCAAAATGGTGAGACCTAAGTGTGTTTGAGGAGGTGCCCCAAAAACCTAGAATTTATGTATAAAAAATTGTGTATTTATTCTTACATGCTTAAACTTCAGTACCTTCAAAGTACTCTCCACTTGATGCAGTAAACCTATTGAGATGCTTTTTCTTCTACTGCTCAGTTTATGAACTGGTCAGCTTTGATGCCTTTTAATGCTTCTGCCATTTTTTGTTTCACCTCTTCCACATTGGCACATTTCCCTTTGAGGACTTTTTACATCTGGGAAAATTTTTTTTAAAAATGCTGTGGGTGGAGTCAGGTGAATTGGGCCGGTGGGGGCACAGGAATCATACTGTTTTGGGTCCAAAACTGAACACTTAGCTTAGTGTGGGCAGATGCTTTCATAAATCACCCATTGTGAAATGGCAAATGCGTTGAAAGAATCTCCATAAAAAGATTTATTGAAACTGAACATAGCCTCTTATAACATTGCTAGCTGGTACACTGATGCTGATGTATTCCTAGAATATTTACCTAGGGGAAGAAGCCTGTACTACAAGATACCTTCCCTCCAAACGATAATTCTGTTTTTGTAATTCTGTGGTAGCTTTTGTTCACTATTGGGTGACAAAAGGTTCACACTAAGATCTAAAAAGTATAGTATTTTGGAGTTAAACCTTCTGAATGAGAATTGAGGAGTTAAAGTACCTGGAGCAAATTGCTTAAACTCTTTGGGCATTTCTTCATCTGTACAATGGAAATATTAATAGCATCAGCCTCATAAAGCTGTCATATTATACACATTAATACATGTGAAACACTTCTGGTTAATTGGAACCACTCAATATTTGTTGACTGCCACCACCACCACCACTGAAGACAGATGGCACTGTCAAGACCTAAAACAGAGAAAGCCTGGCTAGTTCAAGATCAGAAAGAGCCTGTGTAAATGGAGTGAGCAGAGTGAAGAGGATAGTGGTAAACGATGAAGTTGGAAAAGTAGATAAGGCGTATATTATGGAGGCCCTTGCAGAGGTTAATGAGAAGCTTGGGTTGGATTCTGAGTCCAACAGGAAATGATCAGAGGCTTTATACAGGGCAATGGCATGATCTGGCCTGATTTATGCTTCTCAGGGTTTACTCTGGCTGTTGTGTGGACACGAGGACGTAAAGAGAGTGTTCAAAGCAGGGAGATTATTTCAGTTATCTAGGCATACCTTGATGGTATCTTGTATTAGGTTTGTAAGAGTAGAGAAAGAACTTATTTAAATGAACAGTAATCTTAGTTTTTGACAATAAAACCATGCCAGCTATAGAATAGTGATTTTTTTCAACCTTGACTGGTCATCACTATCACCTATAGAACTTTAAAAAAAAGGTTCAACCTCTATGGAAAACAATATGGCAATTTCTAAAAGAACTAGAAGTGCTGACTCAGAATCACTTGGGTTGCTGTATGAGTGATTAATGGCGATGATAAAGATCACATTTTATCTTTCTGGTTTGTTATTTTATTTTATTTTAAAGATGTGGGACACATTTCAGGAATACAAGTGGACATCATACAGGTAAAGTTTAGGCCTCCACTTTGCCTGATTTGAGATCAGGTACCCTTATTGATGTGCCCTGCTCACCCTGGAAGTATCCTGCTACTGCCAATCCCTTTCTTATAGTATTATGGTAAATATTCAGGATCTGCTTATGAGTAAAAACATGTGGTACTCAGTTCTTTGTTTCCGTGATAGATCACTGAGTATTACTGACTCTAAATCCATCCAAGTTGATGTGAAGTCCATTTGTTTGTCCTCCTTTATGGCTGTGTAATATTCCATTGTGTATATATATCACTTTTTTTTTATCCAATCCAGTTTCAATGGGCAGCATGATTGGTTCTATGTTTTTACTATTGTGAATAGTGCTGCAGTAAGCATGTGTGTAGGTATCTTTTTTGTAGAATCTTTGAGTTCCTCCAGGTCTATTCCCAGTAGGGGGATTGCTTGGTCATATGGAAGGTCAATTTCTAGTTCTTTTAGAAATTGCCACACTGTTTTCCATAGAGGAACTAGTATGCATTCCCACCAGCAGGGTAGAAGCGTTCCCTTTTCTCCGCATCCTCGCCAGCATCTGTTGTTTTTTGTTTTATTAATGTCGGTCGTTCTTTTGTTGGGGCTAGGTGGTACCTCAATGTGGTTTTGATTTGCATTTCTCTGATGATTAGTGAAGCTGAGCACTTTTTCATGTGTCTGTTGGCTGCCCGTATATCTTCCTTTGAGAAGTGTGTCTATTCATGTCTTTTGACCACTTTTTTTTTTAAGATGTGGGGTACAGTTCAGGATTAGGTATGTAAATGCTCATTATGCATGTACCCTTGTTGATGGGGTGTGCTCCCCACCTTCCCTAGCAGATTCCCAGACCACTTTTTTTTTTGAGTTGGAGTCTCACTGTGTCACCCAGACTGGAGTGCAGTGGCCGGGAGCGGCCACTGCAGCCTCAGCCTGCTGCTCCGGCGATCCTTCCACCTCAGCCTTCCAAGGAGCTGGAACTACAGGCGCGTGCTACCACGCCCGGCTAATTTTCTGTTTTTATTGTAGAGATGCCATCTCGCCAAGTTGCTCAGGTGGTCTCGAACCCGCGGGCCCAGGCAATCCACTCACCTCAGCCTACCAAAGTGCGGGATTACAGGCTGAGCCACCGAGCCCGGCGCCAGACCACTTTTTAATGGGGCTGTTTGTTTTTCACCTTTCAGCGCGTTTGAGTTCCTTGCAGGTCCTGGATGTTAGGCCTTTGTCAGCTGTATACTTTGCAAATATTTTTTTTCCATTCTGTGGGCTGTCTCTTTACTCTCTTGATGGTTTCTTTTGCTTTGCAGAAGCTTTTCAGTTTAATGAGGTCCCACTTTATCTTATCTCTTATGGCATGGACACCTGGAGTTTTGATCAGGAATTGGTTGCCTACTCTGATTTCTATAAGGGTGTCTCTTGCGTTTTCTAAGACTCTTATAGTTTGAAGTTTTTCGTTTAGGTCTTTGATCCATTTAGAGTTGATTTTTGTGTATGATGACAAGTAGGGGTCCATCTCAATCTTCTGCACGTGGTTAGCCAGTTTTCCCAACACTATTTGCTGAATAGGTTCTTCTCTCCCCAGTGTTGGTAGAGGCTATGTCAAAAATGAATTGGTTGAGGAACTGAGGTTTTGCTTCTGGAATCTCTATCCTGTTCCATTGGTTCATATGCCTGTTCTTGTACCAATACCGGGTTGTTTTGATTATTGTAGCCTTATTGTAAAGTTTAAAGTCTGGAAATGTGATACCTCCTGCTTTGTTTCTTTTGCTAAGGTTTGTTTTGGCTATTCGTGATCATTTATGTTTCCATATGAATTTCTGTATTGTCATTTCCAGATCTGAGAAGAATGATTTGGTGATTTAATGGGTATTATATTGAATCTGTAGATTATCTTTCTGTTCTTTGTGGCAGCAGAATATTTGTCCAACAGAATGAAAGTGTTTTCACACCAGTAAGATGTAAGACTACAAAAGAAGACAATATTCTCCTTGCTCTCTGCCTGAAAATTATTATCTGATTCTGTGGTTCAGCAACCTAGGAAAATTATTGCTACCATTTACTGCAGCATAGCTTGGCACAGAGATAGCATTCTATAAATGTTTTTAAAATAAAGTAATAAAAGAAAGCCACTAATAAGTTTTGTGATGGAATTTTTCTAACTAACATTTAATTTGCACAGGAGCTGGAGCAGAGAAGGAGGGGAGGTGGATTGTCCTTGGAGTACAGGGTGAATGTGACCCAGAAGCAAAAGCTTTGGAGTACCAAGAACATGGGCAAAGCCTGAGATAAGTTTAGAAGAAGGGCAAAAACGTAGATGATAGTCTTCAGAGAGAAAAAGGAGTTCATCTGAATTAGCCCAGGAATTATTTATGTATTTTGCTAGCATTTTATAGTAATAAAATATTGTGCAATTATATTTCTTAATCATGATTCTGTTTCCATTGAGAAATCAAGTTAAATTATATCAGACTAAAATCAGGGACTAAGCCTTCCTCAATAGCTACTGCTGTTACCACTCTGGGGTAGTACGAGTGCTTAGGCTGAGTTTATTCCATGGACAACTGCAAGGTGTGGAAAATTGAGCCATACTTTTTTTTCTTTAAAACCACATAAGGAGATTCATATTAAAAGAGCACTTACATTAAGCAAACACTAATGTTTAAACTCTATGTTTTAAAGTAGTTTCAGATGTCCAGAAAAGTTGGAGGAATTATTCTGAAAGGCAAAACTTTTTTATTGGGGGGGGGGGGTTGAGTCAGAGTCTCACTCTGTTACCCAGGCTAGAGTGCAGCAGTGTGCTCATGGCCACCGCAGCCTTGACCTGCTGGGCTCAGGCGATCCTTTCACCTCAGCCTTCCAAGTATATGGAACCACAGGTGTGTGCCACCATGCTTGGCTAATTTTTTTATTTATGTAGAGGTGAGGAAAAGTTACACTTAGAAAAGAGCAACACTCTCCCCACCTTTCTGCCCTGTCCCCAACCTCTTACTCTTTCAGTGTTCTCACCTGTCCCCTGGGATTACCAATCTCTTTCAAATTGAATCATTAGAAGTATTTCCAGTGTATGTTTTGTATGTATGTATGTTTTGTTTGTTTAAGGAGCAGATACATGTCTTACAAACTGTAGATATTCTTTTGCACTTTGCTTTTTCAACTTAAAAATGTATCATGGAAATCAAAGATACCAGTTCATAGAGCTCTTCTTCATTCGTGTAGCTTCATAGTACTCCAGTGTGTGAATGTGTCATAGTTTATTCAGTTATTCTACTATATATGGAAATTTACAGTGCTTCAAACATTTTTGCAGTTACAAACACTGCTGCAATGAATAAACTTGTGGTTGTGTATTTTTGTATGGTTGGAGGTGTATTTTCATGGTGAACTACTAGAATTGGGATTGTTGAATTAGTCAAAAGAAAAAATGTATATTTAGTTTTGGTAGATATTGCCAGATTCCTCTCCAAAAGAGTTGTAGTGATTTGCATTCCTATTAACATTTCTCGAATTCTGTGCGAGACTAAACATCTTTTTATGGCTAAGGACTGTTTTATAATCTGTTTGTGAAATGTCTGTTTATATATTTGCCCATTTTTCTATTGGGTATTTGATCTTTTTACTCGAACTGTTTAAGAACTATTTGCATATTAGGGAAATTAATTCTTTACCTTTGATAAATATTGCAATCGCAAGTGTTTTGTCCTAGTTTATCACTTGTCTTTTGACTTTGTTTATAGTGCTTTTTTTTTACATGTAGCAGTTTTACAGTTTTATGTCGCCAAAGTTGTTGAGCTCATATTGAATTTGGATTTTGACTCAGAAAACCTATTTCTATACCCAGAATATAAAAAAATCACCCATATTTTCTTCTAGTTCTTTACTAGTATTCTTTTTTATATTTAGGTCCCTGATACATTAGGAATTTTATTTTAAGTTGTGAACATTGTATTGTGTACATTTAATTTTGCCTTCTTCTAAATGGCTTATCAGTTTTCCCAGAACCATTTGTTAAACAATCTGTCTTTGCTTTGGTGATTTAAAAACACCACACATATCATACATAGTCACATGCTACATGGATCATTCTGGTCAAAGATGGACCGCCATGTATGGTGTTCTTGTAAGATTGTAACATGGGTGAAAAATTCTTATCACCTAGTGACATTATATAAAACCTTTGTAATATCGTAGTGTAAGGCCTTCACATTCACTCGCCGCCTACTCTGACTCACCCAGAGCATTTCCTGTCCTGTAGGCTCCATTCATGGTAAGTGCCCTATTCAAGAGTACCACTTTAAAAAATCTCTTATACCATATTTTTGCTGTACCTCTTCTATGTTTAGACACACAAACACGCATTGTTGTGTTACAACTGCCTATGTATTCAGTACAGTGACACGCTGCACAAGTTTGAAGCCTAGGAATGATAGGCCACCATATAGGCTAGGTGTGTAGTGAACTCTCTTCTAGGTTTGTGTAAGTCCACTCTGTGATCTTCACACAATAATGAAACTGCCTACCAATGCATTTCTCAGAATATATCCCTGTTGTTAAGCAATGGATGACAGTACTAAATTTCTTGTCCCTGGATCTATATCTGGACTTTGTTTTAACTATTCAAGTGAATGGTTATCTGTTTGTGCACAAATACCACATTATTTTAATGATAGAAGCTTTGTGGTGTGTTTTAATGTCTGGAAAGGTTGTAAGTCCTCTTTTTTTCCAATTTTTTTGGGCTATAAAAGGGGGGACCCCCAAAAAACAATTTATTTCTAAAAAGTTGTGTATTTATTCTTATATGTTTAAACTTCAGTCACCTTCAAAGTACTTTCCGTTTGATGCAATACACTTATTGAAACACTTTTTCCACTGCTCAAAACAGTTTTTGAACTCGATTTGGATGCCTTTTAGTGCTGCTGCTGTTTTTTGTTTTACCTCTTCCACATTGGCAAAATGTTTCCCTTTGAGGACTTTTTTCATCTGGGGGAAAAAAGTCTCTCCAGGCAAGATTGGGAGTCATGCTGGTTTTGATCAAAAACTGCTGTACACTCAGCATGGTGTTGACTGGTGCATCATCATGGTGGAAGAACCAGGCACCTGTTTGCCAAAACTGGGGACATTTCTTCCACATATTGCCTCTCACAACAATACTAGCTGGTACTACACTGATGCTAATGGGTTCCTAGAGCACTAACCTAACAGAGAAAGCCAGTACAAGGGGCCTACTTTTAAAAAGATACCAGTTTTGGGGGGTTTCCCTCTTGTACTTGCAATCTGTTTTTCCATATAAATTTTAGCATTAATCTATCTAGCCTCATTTAAAAATATTTGTAGTATTTGTATTGGCTTCACCTTATATGTATAAATTAAGGAAGCACTGACATCTTTATAGTGTTGAGTCAATCTCTCCAAGAATAATAGTTGTCTTCCATTTGTTCAGATCTGTTTTTGTGTTTTTCAGGAATATTTTAAAGTTTTCCTTTTGAAGATTTTGTGCATTTTTTTGTTAAATTTATTCCTACATATTTTATCTTTTTGTAAATAGAATCTTCTCAATCATTATATTCTTTAACAGATTTTTGTTTATGTGTGTGAAGACTATTGATTTCTCAATGTTAATTTTATCCTGTTACCTTAATGGTTTCTTTTTTTTTTAAGTTAGTTGTACCATTGATTTTTAAAAGAGTTTTCTAGGTATGCTATCACGTAATTTTCAAGTAGATATAATTTTAGTTCTTCTTTCTCAATTCTTTCTCTCTCTCTCTCTCTCTCTCTCTCTCTCTCTCTTTCTTTCTTTCTTTCATTTTTTGAGTCAGAGCCTGGAGTGCAGCCAGGCTGGAGTGCAGCCACCGCCATTGTTGACCTACTGGGCTCAGGCGATCCTTCCACCTTAGCCTTCCAAATAGCTGGAACTACAGGCATGTGCTACCACGCCCAGCTAATTTTGGGGTATAATGTAGAAACAAGGTCTCACCAAGTTGCCCAGGCTGATCTCGAACCTCTGAGCTCAGGCAGTCCCCTTGCCTCGGCCTCCCAAAGAACTGGGATTACAGGCTTGAGCCACCGCACCCAGCCCTTTCCCACTTCTTATTCTTCTAATTCAGTTCCCAACTAGTTGCATTGTTATACAACTAATATAATATTGAAGAAGTGTAATGAGCAGCCTCGCCTTGTTCCTTATTTTAGTGGAAACATTGTAGTGATTCTTCATGAAGTAAATGCTGGTATCAAGATTAAAATATGCATATTTTACTAAAGAAATATTCATCAATTTCTGTTTTCTTGAATGTTTTAAAATCAGGAATGGTTATTGTATCTTGTCATATATGTGTTGTTAAATATGTTTCAACATGTATGGAGATAATTATGTTTTTATATCTGTTTCTATGGTATATAAATGGTTCTTTTATTGACCCAACCTTGCATTCTTGGAATAAATTCTTGATTGTGGTGGTCCCATGATCCTTCATCAGAGTGGCACGTTTGTTATAATTGATGGCCTACACTGAAAAATCGTAATCACCAAAAACCCATAGTTTACATTACTCTTGATGTTGTACATTCTGTAGGTTTAGACAAATGTACGATGACATATATCCATCATTATTGTGTCATATAGTCTACTAGGGGGAATCAAAAAACACCTGGAATTATTTTTTGGAAGCTGGACTCTTGTAGTGCAAGCTTCCCCCACTAGGTTGGTATTCTAGGAACCCATCCACATCAGTGTACAAGCTAGCATTATTGTGAGAAACTCTTTTGTTTCAGTGAATTTTTTTTTTTTTTTTTTTTTGGAGAGTCAACGTATGTGCCCATTTCATAATGGGTGATTTACCTGACAACGTTGCACTGAGTGTTCAGTAGTTTTTGACCGAATATGGCATGACCCCCTTGCCCCACCCTTCCTATTCACCCAACCTCATCCCAAGCAACTTTTTTTTGTTTCTCTGGATTAAAAAAAAAAAAAGTCCTCAAAGGGAAATGTTTTGCCAGTGTGGAAGAGCTCAAACAAACAAACAAAAAATGGCAGAAGCACTAAAAGGCATCAAAATTGATGAATTTGAAAACTGTTTTAAGCAGTGGAACAAGCATCTCAATAGGTGTATTGCATCAAATGGAGAGTGCTTTGAGTGTGACTGAAGTTTAAACATGTAAGAATAAATACAGTGTAAATAAATTCCCTGGTTTTTGGGTCCCCTTTCGTGGTACCATTATAGTATCATATAGCATATTATCACTACCCTAAAAATCCTCTATTCATTCCTCCTCTCTCCTGCCCCAAGCATCCCCTGATAACTACTGATATTTTTACTGTCTCTATAGTTTTGCCTTTTCCAGAATGTCATGCAGTTGGAATAATACAGTATGTAGTTTTCAGATTGGTTTCTTTCACTTATTAATACGCAATTAAAGTCCTTACATGTCTTTTTCATGGCTTCATAGCTTCTTTCTTTTTAGCACTGAGCAATATTTTATAGTCTGGCTATAACACACTTTATCCATTCACCTACTGAAGGACATCTTAGTTGCTTCCAAGTTTTGGCAATTATGAAGCTGCTATTTAAAAAATCATGTGCAGGTCTTCTTGAAGACATAAATTTTCAACTTCTTTGGGTAGATACCAAGGAGTGTGATTGCTGGATCATTTAGTAAGTATGTCTGGTTTTGTAAGAAACAACCAAACTGTCTTCCAAAGTGGATTTACCATTTTGCATTTCCACCAGCAATGAATAAGTGTACCTGTTTGCCCTGCATCCTCACCAGCATTTTGGTATTGTCAGTGTTCTGGATGTTGACCTTTCTAGTGGGTATGCAGTGATACCATGTTTTATTTGAATTTGCATGTCTCTAATGACATATAATGTGGAGCATCTTTTCATACATTTATTTCCCACCTGTATATATTATTTGGTGAGGTATCTGTTAAGGCCCATTTTTAAATCAGGCTTCTTTTTATTGTTGAGTTTTAAGAGTTTTTTTTATATTTTGAATAGCAGTCCTTTACCAGATGTGCCTTTTACAGATATGTCATTCTCTTGACATTGTTTTTTGTTTGTTTGTTTTGTTTTGTTTGTTTGCAGACAGAGGTTTTTAATTTTAATGAAGTCTAGGTTATCAATTATTTCTTTCATGGATTGTGCCTTTAGTGTTATATCTAAAAAATCATTGCAATACTCAAGATCATCTAAATTTTCTCCTGTATTATCTTCTAGAAGTTTTATAGTTTTGCATTTTACATTTAGTTCTGTGATTCATTTTGAGTTAATTTTTTTTTAAGAGTATAAAGTCTGGTCTAGAGTCTGTTTTTTTTTTGTTTGTTTGTTTGTTTTTGCATGTGGATGTCCGGGTTATTCTAGTACCATTTGCTGAAAAGACTATCTTTGCTCATTGTATTACCTTCGTTCCTTTGTCAATGTGCAGTTGACTGTATTTGTGTGGGTCTATTTTTGAGCTCTCTCTGTTCTGTTCCATTGGTCTATTTGCCTGTTCTTTCGTCAATATCACACTGTCTTGATTATTGTAGTTTCATAGTAAGTCTTGGCATCCAGTAGTCTCAGCCTCCAACTCTGTTCTTCTCTTTCAAGTTGAATTGGCAATTTTGGGTCTTTGGCTTCTCCATATAAACTTTAGAATCAGTTTGCTGATATCTGCAAATAACCTGCTGGGATTTTGATTGGTATTGCATTGAACTTACAGATAAAGTTGGGAGGAATTTACATCTTGACATTATTGAATTTTTTTTTTTTTGAGTTGGAGTCTCACTGTCGCCCAGACTGGAGTGCAGTGGCCGCTCCT
The DNA here is from genome assembly GCF_000164805.1 of Carlito syrichta. NCBI lineage: Eukaryota > Metazoa > Chordata > Mammalia > Primates > Tarsiidae > Carlito > Carlito syrichta. The sequence continues at coordinate 508,833 of NW_007247391.1, forward strand.
GGCCACCACAGCCTCAACCTGCTGGACTCTGGCGATCCTTCCGCCTCAGCCTTCCACATAGCTGGAACTACAGGCGCATGCTACCACGTCCGGCTAATTGTTTTGATTTATTGTAGAGATGAGGTCTCGCCTGCCCAGGTGGGTCTCGAACCGGTGGGCTCAGGCAATCCACTCACCTCAGCCTCCCAAAGGCATGGGATTACAGGCTGAGCCACTGAACCCGGCTTATTGAATATTTTTATCCAATAACATGGAATAGCTCTCCATTTCTTTCTTTTTTATTGCTTTCATGAGAGTTTTGTATTTTTCCTCATATAAATATTGTACTTATTTTCTTAGGTTTATACTTAAGTATTTTTTTTTTCTTTTCATTTCTTTTTGGTGCTAGTATAAATGGTATTGTGTTCTAAATCTTGAGTTTTACTTGTTTGTTGCTGGTATATAGGAATGCAATTAACTTTTGTATATTAACCTTGTATCCTGCAACCTTGCTATAATTGCATATTAGTTCCAGGAAGTTTTTGTGAATTTTTTTGTTTTGCTACATAGCCAGTCATGTCATCTACAAAGATAACTTTATATCTTTTTTCCTGATCTGTGAAATTGTTATCTCCTTTTCTTATCTTATTGTATTATCTAGGATTTCCAGTATGATGTTGACAATGAGTGGTGAAAGGGGACATACTTGCCTTGTTCCTTATCTAATTTATTCCTTTTCATTTTTAAATTTTTATTTGTAAAATTTTAAGGGTTATGACTTTTTCTCTGATTACTGTTTTAAATGTATTCCATAAACCTCATAGAGTATTTTTATTACCACTATTTTTAAGATATTCTGTAAGTTCAGTTTGCACTTTTTACTCAAGAGTTATTTAAATAGATCATTTAAACATTTCCAAGTATGGGATTCCCTTTGGTATTGATTTTGGTAATAATTTCTAGTTGTATTGCATTGTGATCAGAGACTTTTTTTTCCATTTTATAGAACTTACTGATTTTCCTCTTTAACCTAATATATGGCCACTTTTAGTGAATGTTCAATGTACACTTGACAAGGTATATTCTTATTATCAGGTGTAAAGTTTGGTATATGGGGATTTGCTCTTCCTTATTGATTATGTAATTTAGGTCTGCTGTGTCTTCACTTATTTTTGGCTTACTTGATCTGTGTTAAAAGAATGAACTATGGCTTCTGTCAATCCAGTTGTTATTGGAGCCACCACTGGTACTCTTCTTCCTCCTCCACTGTCCATTTTACATCCCCCTCATCCTCAGCTATTGCATCAGCAGGTCTTGGTAGTTTGTCTGGTAGTATAACCTAAACTTTAATTGCTAAAGGGCATGTATTTTTAATAGGAGTTCAGAGAGATTCCTGATATATCACTGAGTTCCACATATATTTCTTCTTGTCTTTATTGCATAAGAGCTGTCATGCCTCCTTTTGTTTATCAAGGTCAATTAGTCATGCCAGTATGATGACATTATTATTATTATTATTATTTGCTCATATCTGGTCACAAAAAGTCCAAAGTGCCCTGGTAGCTGCCATTACTTTTAGTTTTGTGGGAACCTTTGCTGTGTCTCCTATCAAGAGAGATTTCCCCTTTAGATAACAGTACCGCCAACCCTATGGAGTCCAGAGTTGTGATGAAAGAAGCACAAAATACAATGTATAATTGGGAGTAATGGTAAATAGTACCACACCTGCTTCTATCCTTGATCTTCAGACTCAAGTGTCCTTCCTTTGCAGAACAAAGCAACATCTAAGGGATCTGCAATTTAATAAATACACTGCATCCCAAAGGGTGTTACACCATTTTGTTTTCATGTGGTTTCCTCTAAACTGGCATGTCATGTATACCTTTAGAAAGCAGTTTCAGTGCTCTGTGAGTCTAGCTGCCTCTAGATTGTGCCGGATGGATTAAGACTAATGGATGGTATTGTGGGTCCACTCCCGCACCTCCTTCAGTGTAAAGAGCATCTCCAGTTCAAATGCTGTGTTCTGTAAGGTTTCATGCCTGTGGATCGGTCATTCTGTAAGTTCCTAGATAGTAGTACTACAGAAGCTTTAAAGTTAAGATAGTATAACAATTCTATGTTTAGAGGGGAAAAAAAAGGCAAGAAAGGCAAACTCTTACCCAAAATACATATCTGTCTTTGTGAGGATAAACTACTGATACTTCCAGATCGGAAGGGGTTCTGTGTAATAAATTTGCTACCAAGTGGCTGGTTGGTCTCCTTGAATGGTGCCAGAAAACAGATATTGTTGGTCTTTCTTGCTGAGAAGTGGGACTTTCAGAGGCAGCAGAAGCTAGGTCAACCTTGCTGATAGTTCATGCTCTTGGACTCTTGGGCTCTCCTATCATGTATTCTCCATTCATGCACTACCTATACCACCAGTTTAGGGGTGGTCAAAGAGCAAGACTGACTAATGCCAGCTGGCCAAATCATTTTGCCTACTTGGATTTTTATATCTTTTTAATGGTATGTGCTTTCTGGTGGGAATTAATATGTAATACAAAACTCTCCACACTTTGTGCTTAACCCACATGTTGGTGCATATGACTCTTATGTCGGATTTTTCTGTCCCTCTTCTATTGTTTTTTTCCTCCCAGTCCCCTGGCCATATGGCTATGCCACTGACTACTGTCCAGGAATCTGTATATCCCCACTGCAGGTCACTTCTCTTTTTACGCAAAGATGATGATCTGATACATGCTCACAGATCTACTCATTTAAATGATTTTTTTTTTCCTCTCCAGTGTTATTTAGGGGACCCCTGAGTGTGCCTGTTATGCACTTGCCATCCACTTTCAACTAGCACCTGCTTACCAAGTTGACCCAAGCTCAGGTTTTTCCTCCTCCTCCAGCTGGTCATACGAGATGTGTCTCCTTACCCTGACACATATTCCCTTTGTTATATGCCAGGAGAGAGGAACCACAGCAACCGTGAAGGATAAGATGATTGTCTGGGCTACTTACCCTATTCATGCAGCTTACTTGTGCCCCTTGGTCCAGCTTGGGTTCAGTCCTGTATATAGCCTTTCTTCCTTGTGATGGATTGCTGCTTGGGCCTGTCAAAATTTGTGACTTGGAAACTCTGACAGAACTGAAGACATAATGGGAAGTTCCAGATGTGTGGTTACTTGATGGCCCATGGTCAAGTGTTCTACCCTTACTAGAGCCTAGTAACACTAAGAGCTGTTTGTCAAAAAGCATATCATTATCTGCTGCAAATAACATGTCCGTACTCCAGAATCCCAGAGGCATCGTTTTTTCTTTCACTGGAGACTGTCATAGGTGTCATACCACATCTTTTCCATTCCCAAACCCCAAGATTGTAAGGTTTCTGGACTAAATGTACAAGTAGCAGGACTGATTATACCATGTCCCGGCTTATGATGGTTCCCTTTCCTGTTCTGGGCTCCACTCAAAGGGGATAGCCTTCACTGTTAGCTGGTATATGGGATAGAGTAGTATTCCTAGGTGTAGAATGTTTTTGACCCATTACCCAAAAAGGTCATTTCTTCTTTTTTGTGGCAGAGTATGTAGGATTCTAAACTTGTTTTTGCCTTAGAGGAGCTATTTCAGTATATCCCTAATCACTGGAATCCTAACATCTTCAAAAAGTGGCCAGCTTATGAATCTTTGAAGGGTTTCTAATTCTCCATCTCAAATGCATGTGTCTTGCCACATCTTCTGTTGTACTGGCTATCTCTTGCCTGTCTTGTTCATTCAGCATGATGTCATGTGTGTAGTGGACTGGGTTGATGTTCTGTGGCATTCCATGAAAGTCCAGATCTTGTCAGACTGGATCTATATTATATGACAGGCAAGAGAACGTAGGAAAATTGTGACTATTGTTGCCCATCCTACATGAATGCAAACTGTGTTTACTTTTTTTTTTAGTTATAAAGGAAAAAGGTGCAATTGCCTAATCAATGATTACATACCACTTATGGAGAACCTTAGCAATCTGCTCTAGCAATGATACTACAGCTGACACAGGATCTGTAATTGGGCCTATGGTCGTCTATAGTCACTACCTAGAATCTATCTGATTTTGGCAGAGGCCAGCCTGGTGAATTAAACAACGCTTGGATACGGCCACCACTCCTACATCTTTTAGGTTTTTAATGGTGGTATGGATGTCTGACATTTCCCCACCACCACACACAGTAAGACTGACAGTCGTGGAGATGTGAGTGACTGGGTGATCATCAGAACCCAAACACCGAGACAAGCCTAGGCAGCATAGCAAGACCTCATCTCTACAACAACAACAACTATAATAATAAAACAGCAGTCCCAGCTACTTGCGAGACTAAGGCAAAATGATCACCTGAGACCAGAAGGTCAAGGCTATGGTGAGTTGTGATTGTACCACTGCACTCCAGCCCAGGCAAAGCGTGAGACCCTGACTCAAAAACAAAACCAATACAAAACAAAAACACAAAAGATCCACCTAATTATAGGAGTATTCCTGCTTTTTATGCTCCTTTTTAAACAGTCGATTCTGACTATTTATTTTCAACAGATCTTTTGGGGATACCTGTTATCTATGTCAATAACTAAAAAAATGCTAAGATAAATCCTGACTTTAAGAAGTTTATATTCAGTAAATTAATATTCATTTCATATTATGTCAAAGTCTCCATTGTCCTTTTGTCAGGCATCAGGTTTAATTAGGCTTGTTAAAGTAAAAATTAAAAATCAGGATATTCCTTGAAAGTCTAGAATCAGTGCAGTCTTCAGAGAAAATTGTGAAATAGTGAAAAAATTTCTTTTCTGGTTTCTCCTTTAATATATGTATTTTTCTTGGGCATGAGTTCTTGTTCACTTTAAACAACCATATGCTCTTTTTCTTTCTGTAATTTGCCCTTTTCATCAAAGCCTGTTTTGGGGGAAAGGCCTGATAAATATATTTTATTCCAAGCGGTAAATAATTAACAGCTAACTGCAAATGTATTCCTATTTTAAGGATATTTGCATTCTAATACTAACCAGAAACCTGAGATGAATTTAGCAAATCTTTAATCAAAGAATATGGGGTGTCATTTGTTGAGGAGGAAAAAATTTGTGAATTACTTGAAACTTTGGTACTCCTCAAATTAATCATACCATAGAAATGGCCTTCTACCCAACTACCAAGGCAGGACAAGGCTGGTCATTATTTTTTTACTAGTGACTTTTAGTCAAGAAGTTCAGATCTTCATGAACTGGTAAAAACAAAGTTCTCTGAAGTTTTTGTTATAAATACTATTGCTGTTGACATTGAAGAGAACTGTTCTTCATTAAAGATCAGCTAAACAAATGTCACTTCAAACTACTTCGAGTTTTTTTGCTCTTCTTAATATTTTACCTATTTTAAGCAAATTCTTAAATTGCTGTGACAATGAAGTAAATATATCTGTACACTTAGTTTTTCATAGAATTTTAAGTATTAGAGAGATATCCCAAGATAAAACATCACCTGCTTTAAGATACAAGATTTAGTTTTTTCCACACTACTTTCTGTCTACTTTTAACAAAAAAGTATGGAAGATGCTATACAGGAATCTTTTCTATTTCTTTAAGCATATCTGTATCCGTTTTGAGCACTAATCCCATGTATCCTTTCAGTTCTGGCAGCAAACCGTCTTCTAATATGGTAGCAGGGTAGTTAGAATATTTGTTGATTCAGCTGTTAAGCCCCCTGGGCTACAGAGATTGCCAAATATTTGAATTTTGGATGATGTTCTTGGTAAATGGGGCCCATTGTTTATCACAAAAATGAGTCAAGACCCCTAATCACAGAGATGCCAGAAATGGTCATGCAGTGGGTCTTCTTTTTCCATCAGGGTGGTCTCCATTAGAGACAAAGACTGAGCTTAGTTTGGAGAGTCTGCTTATATCAAATAAAGGCATGCATCTAAATGTCCATTTTAGTACTTCCGTGGATTATCTAGAATAAGCTAGCCTGTGGCCAACCATATTAATTGGTGAGACTGTAGTGTTAATGGATTCTCTTGACTTAAATCAATTACTTCTTGACTTGTATTTGGATGAGAAATTTCATGTTTAATAGTTGTCACCTAGAAAGTTGTGCTGAAAGAGTGCATGTGATTAAATTAGTCAATAAAATATTATTTATTGAGTTTCTACTGTGTGCACAGCTATACCTGGTAAACACTTGAAGATATGTAAATGAAATGTTATTGATAATTTGGGGAAATTTGCAGTCTTATTAGGAAAATTACTTAATAAGGTATATACATAACTATTAGGTAATTGTGAAGGCATCGTATGTAAATTATGTTAGTTATTATGTTCCATGTTAGTAGAGAGAAAATTACATAGGATAAAAGGTTGTAAAAAGTGAGTTGGTATCAATTGCATAAAACCTTAAATTTCAGGCTACATCAGGGGTATTATATTCAGTGGTTAGGTAGTCTGGCCAAATATCACAAATATTGGGGGGAAAAAAATAAATGAGACCTGCCATCTCATCTCTCAACTGAACCAACCAAAGTTCTGTTGATTTGCCTCATTTGTGCCCATAGTGATCACAAATCTCCATCTTTTCAAACTCAGTGTAGATGGGAATCTTTGTAACTATTGTTTGAAAGGGGGTGGCATCTTATGCCTACTCAGGATGCATCTTAGTACTAGTTAATACAATGTAGTGAACATAAAGCTGCTCATCAGTTTCATGAGGCAGTCTTTCCACCTAGAAGAGAGTTAGGTTCAAAGACACCAGAACTTGGCCAGCAGCCATCTCCCCCATTTCCTTCTCTTAACAAGCAATTAAATGGAGGACCATTTATTGCCTGGTTGGCCATACATTTGGTTGACTGCTAGTTCCCATGGACTTCCTGCAAATTCTGTTAATCATCTCATGAGGTCCTCATACTTCCTCTTTTGGAAAGCAGTGTCTCTATCCGTATCCCATCCTCACCACCAAAACTATCAGGATCTGAGATTTTATCCTATTTGCACGCCAACAAGTTAGCCTGACAGTTTCAAGGATTCCGGTAAAAGACATAAGACTCCGGGAACAGAGACAAAAGACAGTTTATTACTCTTGGCAATAGCAGTTGCCAGAGTATCAACGCTTTTGCACTGATTCACTGAGCCCCAGTTCCCACAGGGTGATGAGAAGAGGGCTAGATAATACTTGTATATGCAATGGGTTACATTATGTAAGAGGAATCTAGAGTTTAAGGAAACTAAGTCTTTATAGTGGGCAGTTATAAAAGATAATGCATTCCAGAAAGAGACATTATCATTATTATCTTGGACAGTGAGCATTCCTGTTCTTTTCTACAGAGGAAGACCTTGTCTCTGTCTTTGCTATACAAAAATCCCCAGAAAACAGAGATTGGAACAGTGGGTAGTCAGTACTTTTTTTGCATAATGTGTGGAAATGAAAATGCAAGGGACCAATGGAGAATTTTCTCCTGGTAACTTAAGTTAAATTTTGGAGGTATAAAAATGGGTAAGATACATTTATTTTTCTCTGTAAGCTCACATTTTGTTGAAATAGAGAACCAGGCCCTTGATTACAATGTAGTATAATTTTGCTAAATAGCCATATTAACAGAGTTCTATAGGAATGTAAAGGAACAAGCTACCAATTCTGATTGAAGTGGACTATGAGGTTTTCATAGACCATGTTACGTCTGAGTCAGTAATAAGCTGCATGATGAAGGAACCTGGGTCAGGGAGTTAAGTAAGATTTCAAAGAACCATGACTGTTTGAGCAGTGACTTGGATAAATAATAGGGATTGATCAAGTAGAATACAGATGTAAAAGCACAGATGTATGAAGAAGCTAGGTGTATTTTGTTGTTACTAGATATGTTTTTAAAACTGCAAATAGTTCTACGTTTTAGTCAGAACTTTTTCTATTGAAAGTGACAGAAACTTAACAACCAATTTTAAGCAAAACTCATGATTGGCCAATATGATCAGGAAGTTCAGCTGTGTATGTGCGTGCCTAGATGCTTGACTGGGCACAGGAACTCGGTGAATTAATCATGACACTCTCTAACTCTTTGGCTTCATTCACAGGAACACATTGTGGAGAAGGTGGTCATCAACCCTAGGCTTATATTGCACTCAGATTTAACAATCTTAGCAAAAGAAAACACTCTTTTTTTTCTTATATGTCCAGCAAAAAGTCTTAAGAGGACTCCAGTCAATCAGGATTTGATCCCATGATCATTCTTAAATCAATCACAAGCCATGGAACAGGAATACTATAATTTGCAAGATTTTGGTCATTTGCCCATCCCTGGAATAGTGGTTTTCCAAAGAGATTGTAAGCAGATGAAAAAAAAAAGTGTCCTTTACATATGACATCTTTAGTGCCCAGTATCTACATATGCCCTTCTTCCCACTTACACAATTTTTAAAATAATCCACCCAACATAATAGAGTAAACCACACAGCTGAAAATGCACTTTTTCTTCTCCAAAGGAAAATAACCTAATGTATTGGCCAATTATTGCTCATATCTCTAAGGCCAGATTCTCAGGATAAGGGGCATTCTTTTCAATGAGGCTTAAATATGAGGGGGGACCTCCCAAAATGGAATTCATTTATAAAAATTGTGCATTTATTCTTACATGTTTAAACTTCAGTTACCTTCAAAGTGCTCTCCATCTGACGCAATACCTATCAAGATGCTTTTTCCACTGCTCAGAACAATTTTTGAACTCATCCATTTTGATGTCTTTAAGTGCTTCTGCCATTTTGTTTTGCTTTGTTTTGTTTATGGATATATGGGGTACAAGTCAGGATTAGCTACACAAGCAGGCTGTGTGCAGGTGAAGTTTGGGCCTCCAACTGACCCTTACTTCCCCTGGTTCAGAATCAGGTACTCTTTGTGATGCTGTGTGCTCCTCTCCCC
>NW_007247392.1:0-20054 GCF_000164805.1 Carlito syrichta
GTTTACTCCAAATGGATCAGAGACCTAATGTAAACCTCAAACCATAAGAACCTTAGAAAAGGAAGGAAATACTCTCATGGAAATCGGAACTGGCATCCAATTCCTGTACAAAACCCGAAACCCACAGGACTTAAGAGAGAAGATAGACAAATGGGACCTTATTAAACTGACAAGCTTCTGCAAAGCCAAAGAAACCATCAAGAGAGCAGGGAGACAGCCTACAGACTGGGAAAAAGTATTTGCCAACTCTAGGTCTGACAAAGGCTTAACATCCTGGATCTACAAGGAACTGAAGCGTACTGAAAAGAAGAAAACAAACAACCCCATTATAAAATGGGCAAAAGACATGAACAGACACTTCACAAAAGAAGACATTCGAGCAGCCAACAAACACATGAAGAAATGCTCAACCTCACTAATCATCAGGGAGATGCAAATCAAAACCACACTGAGATACCACCTAACTCCAGTCAGAATGGCAATTATCAACAACTCAAAAAATAACAGCTGCTGGAGAGGGTGTGGTGAAAAGGGAACACTTCTACACTGTTGGTGGGAGTGTAAACTAGTGCAACCTCTGTGGAAAGCAGTGTGGCGATTCCTAAAAGCTCTAAAAATTGACCTTCCATATGACCCTGCAATCCCCCTACTGGGAATATACCCTGAAGAACACAAATCACTCTATAAAAAAGATACCTGCACACGTATGTTTATCGCAGCATTGTTCACAATAGCAAAACCTGGAAACAACCATGCTGCCCATCAAAAGAGGACTGGATTAAAAAAATGTGGTACATATACACGATGGAATACTACGCAGCCATAAAAAAGAACAAAATCATGAATTTCGCTGCAACCTGGATGGAACTAGAGTCTATAATACTGAGTGACCTCTCACAAAAACAAAGATCCGAATATCACATGTTCTCACTCATATAATGGACCTTGAACATACAATGCAATACTATAAGAAAACGACTGACGGTACTGGGAAACTATGGGGGGGAGGGGGATGGGATTAACAGTAGCAAATATCTGTCGGGGGATGGGAAAACACCTCTTGTCAACAGGGTGCCTGAATGAAACGTAATTGTACACCTAACCCTTAACTGTACCCCACAAAACTATAATAAAAAATACTGATTAATGAAATAAAAAATAAAATAAAATAAAATAAAAAAAGATCATTTGAAAAAAAAAAAAAGAATCTTCAAGTGCCTTCTTCTCTACACCTTTGCCAAAATGGAATATTATCAATCTCTTACATATTTTTTCAGTTGGTTGGGCAATAAAATTAACATTTCCATGACTAAAAGTAATTTAAAGCTGGAACAAGTAGGAAATGCCAACTTTTCTAAAGTTCTTTAGTAAATATTGAATATATGTACCAGGTAATTAGGATATAAAAACTAATGACATACTAAGGACTTATGTATGATTCAATGGAATATACAGTCAAATGAACAGATGATATAAAGATTATATATCACACATTATTATAATAGTGTGATAAGTACTCTGAAAGAGGTATTCAGTGTGCCATATATAACAGATCATGAAGAGACACATAAATCAGTTTGGAGGATAAGAAAAAGAACCAATACCTGAGCGAACTATTACAGAATATATAGAGGTTGGCAAGGAAACGTAGGGAGGATGGGGAGTAGAGGAGATAAAGACAGCCTGAATAGCAAATTCAAAGACATAAAAGGAAATATAGGTCAGGTGTGGTGGCTCATGCTTGTAATCCCAGCACTTTGGGAGGCTGAGGGGGAGGATCACTTAAATCCAGGAATTTGAGACCAGCCTGGGCAACATAGAGAGACCCTGTCTCTACAAAAAAAATCAAAAAATTAGCTGGGCTACTTGGGAGGCTGTGGTGGAAGAATCACCTGAACCTAGGAGGTCGAGGGTGTGGTGAGCCATAATCATAACATCCCCTCCAGTCTAGGTGACAGATTGAGACCCTGACTAAAAAAAAAAAAGTAAGAAAATATAACACATCAGGCAACTGCATATAGTTCAATGCTATCACAGTGCTACCTGTGAGTGAAAGATGTAAATAGAAGTCCCAGATCAAAGACAACTGTAAAAGCTTTCAACACATTACTCTGGAAGGTAAAACTTTAGTGTGCTATAAATCATCTTTGTATTAGAAGTTGCTTCTATCCCCCAGACAGCAGACGGTTCTCTGGCACTCAAATGCAGGAATGGGTTCCACAGCAGAACAGAAGTAGAAATAAGTATAACCAATACTTCAGGTTTATGCAAACAAAAGGTCTAGTTAGCTAAAACAACAAGGAGCAGAGCACACAAGTACTATGGAAGTAGACCCACAGGCAGTCAGGGTCCCAAGAAAGGCAGGCTGGTGTTACAGAGAGCCTGAGGGTTGGAAAACAAAGAGGACCTCCCAGATGCTTCTGTGGGGAGAGTGCTTCTGGCAGCACTCTCCATGGTCTGGAGCAGAACAGGCACAAAAGATGCTCCTGAGTGAATACCAGAAGAGAAAGCTTTCTGTTTGGTTTAGACTGACCCCTGTACGATTACTCCTGGGCACACACAGCCCAAAGCTGTCACAAATGCTGCTAAAGGTCGCAGATAGGAGTGGTGCCAGCAGTCAACTGACATACGTGGTACAGACACACCAAATGTCAGCAACAAGACTATCATCACTGTTATTTAGTACTGCTCTGAAACAGAGTTTCCCAAACTTGTCTGAAGATTTTTTTTTTTTTTTTTAATTCCTGGGCACTTGTTTAAAAAAACAAAGCAGATTCCTTTGCCTCAACCCAGACCTACTAAATTAATATACCCAGAGGTGAAGGCCTGGTACTCTATATATTTAGCAAGCAGCCCAGATGATTCTTTCCAGGAAATATTTGGAACCACTGCTTCCCCTCAGATTAGAAGCTTTTCACCAATACAAAGAGATTAAAAAGTGAAAGAGAGGTATAACTATCAGAAAGTGATTCAGTTATTGTTTCCTGTAGATGATGTGATTTAAGTATCTACCTAGAAGTCTAGAAAAATGAACTGAAAAAGTGTTAGAACCACGTACTCATAGAAGAGGCAGTGAGATCTCAAGATGGAAATGTCCATAAGATCACTGACTATAAAAGTCTTAACCTAGACAGGCAGAACGGCTGGAATTAAGAACTGCAGAAATGTATCAGTGTCTGGGATAAGGATGAGAGATGGGTGGGAGAGGGAATCTAAAACCTAGAACTGTGTGGAAACATTCTGAGAGAAGGTGCTTTGAGAAAAGAAAAGACGGCTTAGAAGAGAATGCTGGGGAACACAGTAACTGATCTATCAAAGATGATCAAAAGGTTTAATGAATAAATAACACATGAATATTTCATAATTGAACATTCTGTAATCACCAAATGAAGATATGCAATATATAATACACATGTACTAAATTTATTTACAGGAAGAGTTCTACCCTAAATTGGTACCTGTAGATCTCAGAAAGCTCTACAAAACAGATAAGCAATTCACAATCCTGGGTCACAGAGAACCCACTGATCTTTCCCACACATGGAAGTAGGATCTACACTCTCCAGTGCAGCTCTGGTGGCCATCTGTAAGAAGAATCAAAAGAGACCTAAAGTTGAAAAAGCTGTGGGTAAGTGATGACTGCTAAAGGAAATTGCTCATTTGAAGAACTGCTCCATTTAGGTTAAGTCATACACTTCTCTGCAATGGATAAACCTCTTGTCATCTCTTTAAGAATAATCAGGCTACAGCTGAAAAAAATGCCTTGTTGTTTCATAACTACACACCAATTCTTTCTTTGATAGCATCCATCTCTTTAAACAGCTGGGTCCATTTTAAATGTTCTCATTTTAAACTCAGCACTTTTGCAGCTGTAAATGGGTTTATGAATAAATAGTGCAAACACCACTGTAGCATTATTTCAGATGATTGAAAAGAGCAATATTTAAAACATCCCAAGCAACCTACTGAAAATGATCATAAATGTCGTCAGGATACCCCAACCTATTCCCCCTATCCTTCGGAAGGCTCTGGAAAGTCCGTAATTGTTTTGTTTTTTAGTTGGAGTCTTACTCCATCGCCCAGACTGGAGTGCAGTGGTGTGCACACTCACGGCCACCCCAGCGTCAACCTGCTGGACTCAGGTGATCTTTGTGCCTCCGCCTTCCAAGAAGTCGGAACTACAGGCACGCGCTACCACAGTTGGCTGGTTTTTTGATTTATCATAGAGATGAGGTCTCGTCAAGTTGCCCAGGCTGTTCTTGAGGCCTCCCAAAGTGCTGGGATTTCAGGCTTGAGTCACTGTGCCCAGCCGAAAGTTTAATTTCAAAGGGAAGTCCTAAGTCAATGAAGCAGTCAGTTCAACTCTAGGTCAGCAGTCAGCAGAGAGAATTTCAGAGCGCTTTTCCTCCGGCCTCCATACTACCAGTAACAGGAGTAAAGAAAGGAACCCAGAGATCTGCATATTCGTGGCAACCAACAGCCTCTCTTAGGTAACACTCGTAGCCGCGGCACCATGACCTGTCTTGGAGTCTATCTGGAGTTAATTCCAGCACAACCTTTATATCAGGTTATGCCTTTTTTTTTTTTTTTTTTTTTAGCTAGAGTCTCACTCTGTCGCCCAAGCTGGAGTGCAGTGGCACACTCATGGTCACCGCAGCCTCGACCTGCTGGACTCAGATGATCCTTCCTCCTCAGCCTTCCAAGTAGCTGGAATTAGCCACCACGCCCGGCTAATTTTTTGATTTATTGTAGAGATGAGGTCTTGCCAAGTTGCCCAGGCTGGTCTCAAACCCGTAGGCTCAGGCAATCCTCTCACCTCGGACTCCCAAAGTGCTGGGATTATAGACATGAGCCACCACATCTGGCCCAAGTTATGCTTTTTTTCATAAGAAATCCAAGACTCTTGCTTGGATTCTTATTCCTAAAAGGCATTGTACATCCCCTCATTCCTACTAATCCTCAATTCTCAAAACCCTTCTACTTGTCTTCATAGTCCACCATCAGCAAAATCTCTCCTTTGGCTGAGGCTAAAGCATCAACCTCTTCTCTAAATGTTGATTTCAGCTTCTGATTCTAGGAGGAAACCTGGTTTTCTCTGAAGGATTGGCTTCCCTGAGTCATTTCAAGTGGCGGCTGCTTTCCTTCTCAAACCCTTCAAACAGCTGGGTTTCCAGGAGGAGGAAATGTCCTCCTTGAACTTCGCTGCCACTCTCAGATCATTTCTTTTTCCTTAAAATTCTGATTTTGAATGTCATATCATCAGACAAAAACCCTGATTATCCCTCCTGAGTGGAGTCCAACATTGCTAGTCGTAATTCTTGTTGATATCAACACTCACATAGCTGATCTTTCTGATACACTGGTTGTAATGAGTTGAATGGTGGCCCCTAAAGAGACATATCCACATCCTCATCTTATTACTTTCTATGACAAAATATATGAGTAAGCTAAGGTTGAGAGGAGCGTTTATCCTGAATTACCTGGGTGGGCCCAAAATGCAATCACCTGTATTCTTTTCTCTTTTTGTTTTGTTTTGTTTTTGTTTTTTAAATTGGAGTCTCACTTTGTCACTCAGTCTAGACTGCAATGGCATGATCACAGCTCACTGCAGCCTCGCCCTCCAGGGCTCAGATAATCTTCCCGCCTCAGTCTCCCAAGTAGCTGATTTTTAAAATTTTATTGTAAAGACTTCATCTTGCTATGTTGCCCAGGCTGATCTTGAACTGCTGGACTCAAATGATCCTCCCATCTTGGCCTCCCAAAGAGCTGGGGTTACAGGCATGAGGCACCACACCCAGCCCACATGTATTCTTATAAGACAGATACACAGAGGAGAAGAGGAGGCAATGTGACAAAGGAGGCAGAGATTGAAGTGATACAGTCACAAGTCAAAGAATGCCAATAGTCACCAGAAGGTAGAAGAGGCAAAGAACAGTGTGATGGTTAATTGTAAATATCAATTTGACTGAGCCACAGATGCCCAGACAATTGGTCAAACATTTTCTGGGTGTCTCTTTGAGGGTGTTTTTTGGAGATTAATATCTATCTATCTATGTATCCATCCATCTATTTTTTGAGTTGGAATCTCAGTTGCCCAGACTGGAGTGCAGTGGCATGTTCACGGCCATCCCAGCATCGACCTGCTGGAGACACGCAATCCTTCCACCTTAGCCTTCCAAGTAGCCGGAGCTACAGGCACACACGCACTACCACGCCCAGTTAATCTTTTATTTGTTGTAGAGAGGAGGTCTCGCCAAGTTGCCCGGGCTGGTCTCGAACCCGTGGACTCAGGCAATCCACTTGCCTCAGCCTCCCAAAGTGCTGGGATTACAGGCTGAGCCACCAAGCCCAGCATGAGATTAATATTTAAATTGGGAGATACAGTAAACAAGATTATCCTCCCTAGTGTGGATGAGCCTCATCCAATGATTTGAAGGCCTGATACAATAAAAAGGCTATTCCCTAACTAAGAAGAGAGAATTCTTCCTATCTGCCTTCAAAGTAGGACACTGGCTTCTTCCTGTCTTTGGACTCAAAATGAAAAACCTGTTCTTCCTGGGACTTGAATCTGCCAGCCCTCAGAACTACCCCATCGGTTTTACTGGTTCTCAGGCCTTCAGACCAGGGCTGGACTTGCATCATCAGCTCTCCTGGGTCTCCAACTTGCCAACTCACCCTGCAGATCCTGGGACAAGTCATGCTCCATAATTGAGTGAACCAGCTCCTTATAATAAATCACGCAAACACACACATACACCCTGTTGAATCTGTTTCTCTAGAGAACCCTAATACAAATGGATTCTTTCCTAGAGCCTTCAGAAGTGAGTGTGGCCCTGATGAAACTTTGTTTACAAACTTGTGTCCAGAACTGTGAGAGAAGAGATTTATGTTGGTTTAGGTCACAGAGTTTGTGGTAAGCTGTTAAGGTAGCTCTAGGAAACGAATACACCTGTCTTCCCTGAACTCTCCTTCAAAAACCACTCCCCTCCCGTATGTCGGCCACCATTTCCAGTTACCTCCTACAACATTTTGTTACCAGTTACTGTACATCATCTAAAATCTCAGTTTCAAGCACCTACTTTCATACCAACTTCCATCTTTCTAGCCTGCTCCTTCTAGTACCCTGCCTCCAATAATACTTCAATCCCCTGGATCTATAGTACCTTGAGCTTAACATCTTTACCTTATCTCTTTCATGGCCTCATTTCTATCTTGAGTCAACCAACATGCGTGGTTCATTATTATATTTTCTTTGCATACTCTCCAACCCCCTTGCCATTCCTCTTCCTCCATCACATTTTTCTGTCAAAACCCCAACCCTATTCGCTCTGTGCCTCTACCCACATATTGTATGGTGGGAGGAAAATACACGACTATGCCAACTGATCTGACTTTGAATTCATAACCACCAACCTCAAGTTAGTCATTCCAATGTCAATTTAAATGTCACTTCCTCAAAAAGGCTTTCTCTAGTCATCCAATTAAAAAAAAATCTTTATTGAGATGTAATTCACATGCCATAAAATCTACCCACTGAACAATTCAGTGGTTTTTAGTAAATTCAAGGAGTTGTACAACCATAACTAATATCTAATTTCAGCATATTTTCATCACCCTAAAAAGAAATCCAACACTCATCGCTTCCCATTCCTTCCTCTCCCCAGTCCCTGGCAACCACCAATCTACTTTATGTGCATTTGCCGATTCTGTACATTTCATTCTGTCTCTATACATTTGGCTAGTGTGAACATTTTAAATAAATGGAACCATACAATATGTGACAATTTGTGTCTGTTTTTTCATTTAGCATAATGTTTTCAAGAGCCATCCATGTTTTCTCCCCAGACCCTGACTTTTTCACTTAGCAATGTCTTCAATACATGTTGTAGCATATATTAATACTTCATTTCTTTTGACTGCCTAATAATGTTCCATTGAATTGATAAGCCACACTTTGTCCAGTCATCAGTTGATGGATATTTGGGTTATTTCCACTTTTTAGTCATGTTGAATAATGTTTCTATAAACAAAACGTGTGCAAGATTTTGTGTGGACATATATGTATTTTCAAATCTCAAGCATATATATCTAGAAGCAGAACTGCTGGATCATATGGTAAGTCAATGTTTAACATTTTGAGAACCTGCTAAAATGTTTTCCATTGTGGATGAACCATTTTACATTCCCACCAGCAATGTATAGGGGTTCCTATTTCTTTACATCCTTGTCAACAATTGTTATCATCTTTTTTTATATAGCCAACATAGTGGGTATGAATTGGAATCTTACTGTGCTTTTGATTTGCATTTCCTTAATTGCTGAGCGTTTTTTCATGTGCCTGTTGGTCATTTGTGTATATTCTTTGAAGAAATGTCTATTCAGATCCTTTACCCATTTTTTTCCCCAAAAGATTAAACATTTTTTATTGTGGTAAAAATACATAACATAAAATTTATCATCTTAACCTTTTTTTTTTTTTTTTTTGAGTAAGAGTCTCATTCTGTCACCCAGGCTGGAGTGCAGTGGCACGCTCATGGTCACCCAAGTGTCGACTCGCTGGGCTCAGGCAATCCTTCCACCTCAGCCTCCCAAGTAGCCAGAACTACAGGCGTGTGCTCCCATGCTCAGATAATTTTTTGATACATTGTAGAGACAAGGTCTCACCAACTTGCCCAGGTTGGTCTTGAACCCCTGGGTTCAAGCAATCCTCTCACCTCGGGCTCCCAAAGTGCTGAGATTACAGGCTTGAGCCACCGCGCCCAGCCACCATTTTTAAATGTATGGTAGTATTGGGTATATCACATTGTTGTGAAATAGATCTCCAGAACTAGAGTAGATCTGAAACTCTACACCCACTAAACAACAATTCCCCTTTTCCTCCTCCCCATAACCCAATAGCCAGCATTCTACTTTTTCCTTTGTTCATTTTTAAATTGAGTTATTTGAGGTTTTCTTTGTTGTCATTGTTGTTGCTGAGTTTTACTTTTAATTTTTTTTTAAAGATGTGGGGTACAGGCCAGGCTGGGTGGCTCAGCCTGTAATCCCAGCACTTTGGGAGGCTGAAGCGAATGGATTGCCTGAGCCCGTGGGTTCGAGACCAGTCTGGGCAACTTGGTGAGACCTCGTCTCTACAATAAATCAAAAATTAGCCGGCGTGGTAGTGCGCACCCATAGTTCTGGCTACTTGGAAAGCTGAGGTGGAAGGATCGCTGGAGGCCAGGAGGTCAATGCTGGAGTGGCTATGAGAGTGCCACTGCATTCCAGCCTAGGTGACAGTCAAGTGAGACTGCAACTCAAAAAAAAAAAAAGATTCAGGGTACAATTCAGGGTTAGGTATACATTTGAATACCTATACTCATTATGCAAGTACCCTTGTTGATGAGGTGTGTCCTTCCCTCCCCTCACCTCCCCCACCCATTGCTGAGTTTTAAGAGTTCTTTATCATTCTGGTAACAAGTCCCTTATAGATAAATTTGCAAATATTTTCTATTTGGTGGGTTATCTTCTTAGCTCCCCCCCCCCGGGGGGGATTCTTGCTAGTGATATTCTTTTTATTCTGCTGTGATCTGAGAAGATGTTTGGTATGATTTCGACCTTTTTAATTTGTTCACGGTTGGTTTATGTCTGAGTGTGTGGTCGATCTTGGAGTATGTTCCATGTGTTCATTTGTAGAATGCTTATTCTGTGGTTGTTGGGTGGTGTGTTCTGTAGATGTCTATTAGATCTGATTCGTTGAGTGTTAAGTTAAGGTTTTGGATTTTTTTTCATAATCAATATTTTTTATTATGGTTTTGTGGGGTACAGTTAAGGGTTGGGTGTACAATTACGTTTCATTCAGGCATTCATCTTCTTACTTTCTTTATGATATTCTTTGAAGCATCAACATTTTTAATTTCATTGAAGTTCAACTTACCTATTTTTTTTTTTTGAGTTGGAGTCTCACTGTCGCCCAGACTGGAGTGCAGTGGCCGCTCCCAGCCGTCGCAGCCTCGACCTGCTGGGCTCCGGCGATCCTTCCGCCTCAGCCTTCCGAGTAGCCGGAATTACAGGCATGCGCTACCACGCCCAGCTGATTTTTTGATTTATTGTAGAGATGAGGTCTCGCTGCCCAGGCGGGTCTTGAACCCGTGAGCTCAGGCAATCCACTCACCTCAGCCTCCCAAAGGCGCGGGATTACAGGCTGAGCCACCGAGCCCGGCCAACTTACCTATTTTTCTTTTGTTGCTTGTGTTTTGGTGTGATATCTAAGAAGGCACTAACTCAAAGTTGTGAAGATTTATACCATGTTTTCTTCTAAGAGTTTTATAGGTTTAGCTCTTACATTTATGAGTCGAGTATAATCCATTCTGAGTTAGTGCTTTCTGTAGTAAAAGGTAGTGGTCCAAATTCATCCTTTTGCATGTGGATGGTCAGCTGTCATACTTTTAAATTTTTTATTTATAAATAAAAGAATTTATTTCTTACAGTCCTGGAGGCTGGAAAGCCCAGGGTAAAGGGGCTGCATCTAGTAAGGGTGCTGTTACTGATGGGGACTCTATTGAGTCCTGTGGCAGCACAGGACATCACATGTTAAGGGGGGTTCACGAGAGATGGGAAAACTGGCTTTTATAACAGACCCCTCTTGTAATAACTAACCCACTCCCTTGATAATCCATTGATCCATGAATGGGTTAATCCATTCATGAGGAAGAGCTCTCATGACCCAGTCACCTCCCAAAGGCTGCAGCTCTCAGCACTACTGTATGGGGGACCACATTTCCAACACATGGACTTTGGGTGCACAAACCATAGCAGGGATCATTGTTAAAAAATACAGGGCCTCTCCTTGAAGTGTAAAAAGGTTCTAAAATTAATTGTGGTGACAGTTGCACATACACGCCAGCATCATATTTTTAAAAGACTATTCTCTCCCCATTGAATGGTCTTGTCACCCTTGCTGAAAATCAATCAACAACAAATGTAAGGGTTTATTTTTTGAGTCTCAATTCTATTCCATTAATCTACATGTCTATCCTCATGCTAGTACCACACTGCCTTGATTACTGTTGCTTTGAAGTTTTAAAATCAGGAAGTGGGAGTCTTCTAACTTTGCTCTTCTTTTTCAAGATTGTTTTGGCCATTTTGGGTCCCTTGTATTTCCATATGAATTTTAGGTTCAGTTTATAGGGTTATGTAGAAAAGTAGCCCTAGCTACTTTTTCATAGCGATTAAATTGAATCTATAGATCAATTTTGAGAGTATTGCCATTTTAACGTATTAAGTCTTGTAACTCCTAATTGTAGCATGTCTTTCCATTTCCTCAGATTGTCTTTAATTTCTTTCAGATATGTTTTATGGTTTTTTAGTGTTCAAGTCTGGCACTTCTTTGGCTAAATTTATTCCTATTTTATTCTTTTTGATGCTACCATGATTCAAATTGTTTTCTTAATTTCATTTTCAGATTGCTCATAGTTAGTGTAGAGAATTAGAATTAATTTTTGTATTTTGTATTAATTCTGTATCCTGCTAAATTTGTTTGCAATCTTGCTAAATTTGTCTCTTATCTCTGTTTTTTTGTGTGTACTACTTAAGATTTCCTATATACAAGATCATGTCATCTGTGAATAGAGGTAGTTTTACTTCCTCATTTCCAATATGTATGCATTTTATCTTATTTTCTTGTCTGAGTGCCCTGGCTAAGATCTCCCACATGATGCTGAATAAAAGCGCCAAGAGCGACATCCTTGTCTTGTTCCTGATCTTAGGGGGAAAGCTCTTAGTCTTTCACCAAGTATGATGTTAGCGTGGGTTTTTCATAGATGTCCTTTAAAGGCTGAAGAAGCTCCTTTCTATTTCTAGTTTACTGCATGGTTGCTGCTGTTGTTTTTTAAACATGAAAGGGTATAGAGTTTTATCAAATTTCTTTTTCATATTTATTAAGATGACTTTTTTGTCTTTTAGTCTATTAATATTATATTGAATCAACTTTGCATTAGTGGAGTAATACCTACTTGGTCATGTTGTATAATCCTTTTTATATGCTGCTGAATTTAGTTTGCTAATGTTTTGCTCAGGGTTTTTGCATATATATTTGCAAGAGATATTAGGCTGTAGCTTTCTTTTCTTTTGACATCCTTTTGTTTTGTTTTGGTATCGGGGTAACATTAGTCTAAAAGAGTGCTCTGGGAAGTGTTTGTTCTATTTCGGAAAATCTGTGCAGTGTTGGTATTCATTGTTTAAATACTTAGTGGAATTCACCAGTAAAGCCATCTAGGCCTGGCCTTGTCTTTGTGAGATTTCCTATTATTAACACTTTATTCGTTATAGGTCTATTCAGGTTTTCTATTTTCTCATGTGTCAATTTCATATAGTTTATTGACCATCATATCTTAAGTAGTTACTCAGTCATCTTTTTGGCATATCATCACATTTTACTTTTCTACATAGAATTTACCATAACTTTATATCTTCTTTGTTCATTTATTTTAGAGCTTTTGTCTTTTATATTTTTTATCTATCTGTCCTCTTTAGTATATAAGCTCCATGAAGGCACTGACTTCACTCTAGCTTGTTCTAGGTAACCCCAGTACCTAGAATAAGAATTGGCTGAACAAACATATGAACAAATGAGTAAACCTAGCAGCAAAAAGTTAAGGGAGTCCTGTCTGATGGCTTTTATTTTCTATCTGTATCAAGAAAGGAGGTCATTTGCTGACAGATAAGGCAGGTTGGGGTGGGGAAGGTGTAGACTGTTTAAAAGAGCAAGGACCTTTATTGACTATTGCAAAAAATGAGAAAGCAAGGTAATTGGAGAAATGTAATAGGACTGAAGTTTGAAATGAGTGATAATGAATGTATGGTAATATAAATCTGCCCTGTTATATGACTTTCTTTTTTTTTTTTTTGAGTTAGCGTCTCATGCTGTCACCCAAGCTGGAGTACATGGCCACCACAGCCTCAACCTGCTGGGCTCAGGTGATCCTTCTCCCTCAGTCTTCCAAGTAGCTGGAACCACAGGCATGTACCACCATGCCTGGCTGATTTTTTAACTTATTGTAGAGACGAGGTCTTGCCATGTTGCCCAGGCTGGTCTCGAACTCCTGAGCTTAGGTATTCCTCTCACCTCCGCCTCCCAAAGTGCTGGGTTTACAGAAGAGAGCCCATGCCTGGCTTGTATGACTTTCTTTATATGTTTATAAGTACTTGGAGAAAGTAGACAGACTAGTTCATTCATGAATTGGTTGACAGACAAATGGATATTTAAAAGTCACACTACAAGGAATTGATGGCACAGGAATGAATGGTCATATCTAAAATGGATAAGGAGAGAAGTGAAAAGAAGAGAAGACTGATGAACAGGGAGAAAGCAGACAGGTCAATGGATTAGAGGGTGGAAGAAGATTAAAGGATGATCCTAGCAGCTGAACTACTCAGCTGCAGTGACAACGGGTTGTCAACAGAGAACGGGATGTCTACATCAGTGACTCTGGAGGTAGAGCACTAAAAGGTAGTGAAAATGTCCAGGATAGAACTGTGGGAGCAGACGTTTGAGGTTCAGCATGAGATCGCCCAAGGAAGTCAAGAAACTATGTAACCAGGACATTAAAAAATGTGACTAAACAAATAATAAAATAACCATGAATCTGGCCCCATCCAATCCATGGAGTGAAGCAGCATGACCAGTTAAGTGAGGTGATAACTGTCAATAAAAAAGAAGGATGACAGAGCTAAAATGACATGAGCCTCAAAGAAGTACCTTACTGCTTTGTTTTTTTTTTGTTTTTTTTTTGTTTTTTTTAAACTAAGGTTCAAGGTGTAATGGTCCAGAAGTGGCAAGTTAGAAAACAAGGAGAAAAAAAACTGGTTGACTAGTGTAGGCAGAATTCTAAGTTGGCACTCAATGAACCCCGTCTTTGTATTATCTCTTCCCCTTTGAGTGTGGGTAGAATCTATGAATATAATGAGCAACCACTCCTTGGATTATGCTAGAATATAAGGTAAAAAGGATATTAGGCTGGGTAGGCTTGGGCTAATCAGGCAAACCCTTTAAAAGCAGCATTTCTCTGGCTGGTTGCAGGAGGAAATCAGAGAGATGCATTCCAGCTGGTCTAGAAGAAAGCGGACGTCCAGCCATTGCAAACTGTTGATGGAGGCCACATGGCAAGGAACTGCAGGCAGCTTCTGGGAGCTGAGAGTCTTCCTCAGCTGGCGGCCAGCAGGAAAATGGAGCCCACAGTACCACCGATGCAATGAAATTAATTCTGCCAACAACCAGTGAACTAGCAAGCAGACCTCTAAGCTCCAGATAACTACAGCCTCAGCTGACATCTTGATTTCAGCTCAGTGAGACCTAAAGCAGAGAATCCAGCCTGGGATTCTGACCTACAGAAACTGGGACACTAAGTTTCCATTGTTTTAAGTTGCTAAGTTTGTAGTACTTTGTTATGCAGCAACAGAAAATTAATACTGCACATATGTCTTGTTCTACCAAGATAATCCCTATTTATGCATGTGGGTCCAGTTTACATGATATGTTATATGGCCTCCCTAACAAAAATTCCAATCCCTAAATATACATGGGGATGTGAGAGAATAAACAGTCACCACCTGAAAGGACTGCAGGAGAAATGTAGCTCCAGAAGAGTCAACTTTAAATGCATACAGAGGGTGAAAGAAATGCATATGGGAGCATTTGAAAGTACGAACAGTTTGCCAACCAAGGAGCAGCAGTGCTCATGGGACTTGAGCTGGGGAGGACTATATTAGTCCGTTTTGCAAGGCTATAAAGAAATAGCTACAAGACGTGGTGGCTCATGCCTATAATCGCAGCACTTTGGAAGTCAGAGGCAAGAGGACCGTCTGAGTCCAGAAATTCGAGACCAACCCAGGCAACCTGGTGAGACCTCATCGCTACAATAAATCAAAAAAATTAGCTGGGCATGGCGGCGCACACCTGTATTTCCAGCTACTTAGAATCTTGAAGCGGAAGGATCACCTGAACCCAGCAGGTCAAGGATGTGGTGGCCATGAGCATGCCACTGCACTCCAGCCTGTGCGACAGAATGACTCTGACTAAAAAAAAAAAGAAAGAAAGAAAGAAATAGCTAGGCTGGGTAATTTATAAAGAAATAGGGTTTATTTTAGCTCATGGTTCTGCAGACTACAAGAAGCATAGTGCCGGTATCTGCTTGTGGTGAGGCCTCAGGAAGCTTTTACTGGTGGCAGAAGGCAAAGGTAGCCAGGGTGTCACATGGCAAGAAAAGGAGGTGCTAGGCTCTTTTAAAAACCAGCTCTCACATGAACTAATAGAAGGAGAACTCACTCATGACCTCAAAAAACGGTAACATGACCCAAACACCTCCCCTTAAGCCCCACTTCCAACACTAGCGGTGACATTTACATGAGATTTGGAGGGGACAACAGCCTAATCTATATCAAGGAGTATTAGAAAGCTGAGTTGGGGCAGGGAGTACAGATCATGATGGAAATGTTGATGTCATTCAAGACAGAGAGGCCAGACAACTGATAAAAGCAGAGGCAAGCCCCATGGCAGGCAGAAACAGCCTCAGCACTTTTCTTTGAGGAGAGTTGACCACTGGGCAAATGGGCTCAGTTTTATAGATTCTGTTTTTATTTTATTCGTGTGTATGTCTTAACTCCTGCTTGCCACAAGTGGAAATGCTATCTTACCCTTAAAAAACAATAATCCCTCTGACTAGTCTTGTACTTTGCACAAAGCAAGTATTTAATTATGACATGACTAAGGGTCAGAAGCATGCTTAATAAGCATACGTTTTTCCCATGAATACAAATTAAATTATCTTTTAGAATTCAAGAGCTGTCTGTCAGAGAGGGACACTAGTTATATGAAAATTCAATATGGCTTCCACCAAAGATAAGTCAACAATCTCAATTGTTCCAGATCTATAACAACATAATTTGCTCTGATTACTTAAAGTAAATGGCTTAATTTTGCTATCACTAATGCCCAAACAACTATGCTGGACATATATGAGCTGTCTATTAACTTTTTTTTTTTTTCTTTTTGAGTCAGGGTCTCACTCTGTCGCTCAGACTGAAGTATAGTCATGTGAGTCACAGCTCACTGCAACCTCTACTTCCTGCGCTCAAGCGATCCTTCCATCTCAGTCTTCTGAGTAGCTGGGACTACTGTGTGCACCACCACATCTGCCTAATTTTTTGATTATTTGTAGAGATGAGGTCTCACTATGTTGCCCAGGCTGGTCTTGAACTCCTGGGCTCAAGCAATCCTCCGCCTTCACCTTCCAAAGGGAATTACAGGCATGAGCTTACCATGCCCAGCCTCATTAACATTTTTTTTTTAAGTAAAGCAATATTTGTTTAACAAATTGTTAAACAAATCCAAGATATTTCCTCATTTATAGTAGATGTTGAAGAGTAGGATTAGTAACTTTGTTCGGAGGTGGACTCTGCCATCTGCTGGAAAGAAAGGTGAAATTTTCATACCATCAACCTAAGGCACTCTACCAACAAACTGTATCTGTAGTACAAGTGTATTTTACACAAATTCATACACAGAGAGTTGTCATGAGTAACTAGATAGGACTCAGTCAGATTTATCTTGGTAAAATGAAAACCAGAATAAGTGAAGATCTGAATAAAAGAAGAAGGCAGGAAGCGAGCAGGAGGCTTGTTTCGAGCCTTCCTTGCATATCAAGAAAGGTTTTAGAGTTTCAGTTTGGGAAGATGAAACAATTCTGGAGATAGATGGTGGTGATGGTTGCTCAGCAGTGGAATGTACTTAATGCCATGGAACTGTGTACCTAAAAATGGTTGAAAGGGTAAACTTTATATTATATGTATTTACCACAATTGATAGAAGTTTGGAAGAGAGGGAGAGAGGGAAGAAGACGGGGAGGGTGTTTTAAAGTGAATCAGGAAATCATGTATGTTAAGATCAATCACAAAGGTAAGGATTAATGACCACTTAACAGTGATAAAAATAACAGCCATCATATCCAAAATACTTCACTTAAAAAAAATCTTCCTCCAAATCTGAACCATTTAAATATGGCAATAAAAATTCTAGCAAACATTTTGTTTAGTTATTTTAATAAAGTGCTCATTTAAGCACTACAATTTAGTAGAAAAACATTAAAAATGTTATTCCCATATTAACCACTAATATGGGAATCCTTGTTACGATCACAAGGCTTTATCCTATGTAGGGCAGACACTAGGCAGGAGATAACTGCAACAACATCTCCCTCAAACAGGCTCATTTGCAATATGACCGACCTTCCCAGGACCAACCCTGGTACCATCAGTTGAAGTCGTTTTCCTTCCCTTGATTCTGGGCTGGCCAGACTCCTCGCAAGCCACAGAGCACAGCAGAAGTGAGGCCACACACACCTCCCACAGCCAGGGAGAAAGGTTGTGCAGCTCTGCCCCTGCTCTCCTGGACCACAGGTCTCTGGATGCCTGTAGGGGCCTTCTCCCTATAAATACAGCTGCCAAGCTGTGAGAAGCACAGGTCACACCAAGAGGTCCATACCAACAGATCCTAGCCTTCCAGTCATCCCAGAGGATGCCATTCTTCTTGCAGCCAAAGGGGACCACATGACAGTTCTCACCAATGGAATTTAAGAAAAGGAATGTATTAGTGAACATTTCAGTCACCAGGTACCTTGTTCCATTTTCTACACATAGAACACACTGCTCCTCTCACCATATCACACATGTCCAGAAAGAAACCCTGAAGTTCCATTAAGTCAGAGCATCCAGAATCTCTGGATATAGCATAGTCTTCTTCATGAGGATCATGATGCAATTTATGAACGAAAAAGGCAAAGTGTCTTCCTTATCCAATATCTTTCTTGGCCAAGTGGGCTCTGGCATGCCCTCTTGAAGGGCCGCACAACCTTCACAACTCACCACCCTACCCTCCCAGAGCAAATTTTGGGGTTTTTCATTATTGTTGTTGTTTTTTAAATAGTAGTTATAGAATTCAAATTGTTCAGTCCAGGCTCATGATTTCTTTGCCAGTATAATTCTCTCTGAAATTTAGTAGGCCTTTGATCTATTTATTTCCAGTCAGTTCCACGTGCCAGGAACCACACACAAAGTTCTTTCCTAGACAAAATTCTTAAGACTGATGTATTTATTTGCCTTTATGCCACTTGCTTTCAACTAACAGAAGCCACCTGGAGGCCATATGAAACAACAGGGTCAGTGGTTCCCAACTTTGGCTGTACAACAGAATCACTTGAGAAACTTCTAAAAACTGTCTATGTCCAGGTTTCACATACCTCAGATCAATAAGTCGGAAGTTCTGTAGGCAGGACCAAAATGATTCTGATAAGCAGCCAAGAACAAGAACCCATACCCTTAATCTAATCTTTGTCACAGTACTGAGTCACCTTTACAACTGAGAAAGTTTACTAGGCTTTGTTGTTTAAAGGCTTTTTCAAGTCTTATCTATTACTCTTTTAGGGTATAGAAGCAGTGTTTTTCCTTTCACTGCCCTAAGTGTTAGAACTTCTCTGTTCCCTTTCATTTACTGCTTGCAAACTAGCCAATTCTTTCTAATACATTACCATACCATTAATAGTCTCACTCTGATCCTTTCTAACACTTGACCTAGAGCTCAGTTGGCATGAGGTATCCCTTTTAAGTTACCACAGATGACAAATTTACCACAATGGTTACAACTACAAAACATGGATTTCTGTGTTTCCCTCCAATTTCAGTTTCATCATCTGTGTGCCACTTGACTTAAACCAATGCCACACACTTTAAGATTTTGTTTTTGTTTTAATAGAAATCTACTTCTTGTACTAAAACTTCAGTGACTTAACACAGGGTTTTCATCGTGCCCCCCATCACAGTCAAGTGAGCTGACAGATATTCTCCAACCATCATTCAAGGGCTCCGTTTCCTTTATTTTATGGTTTCACTCTCCACTGGATCCTAATGGCATTTTCTCCACAGGTAGCAGAGAGGGTGGAGAAGGCGCCCTGCTATTTACTGTCTTATTCTGGGAAGACATCTATCATTCTGGTCACATACTACTAGCAAGTAGGTCACATGGTCCCACTTAGCTGCATGAGGGCTGAGAAATATTGTCTAGATGTGTGCCCAGAAAGAGCAGAAAAATAGTGATACTGATGAACCCCAGCAGTCCCTTTAATACACATTAGAACTTAAGCTCCACAATACCAGGAATCTTGGGTTTGTTCATGGGTATATCCTAAGTGCCTCTTACAGGAGCCGGCACACAATAGGTGCTTTAAAAGTATGTTTTAGGTCAGGTGTGGTAGCCCATGCCTGTAATCCCAACACTTTGGAAGGCTGA
The DNA here is from genome assembly GCF_000164805.1 of Carlito syrichta. NCBI lineage: Eukaryota > Metazoa > Chordata > Mammalia > Primates > Tarsiidae > Carlito > Carlito syrichta. Next base: position 19,316 of record NW_007247392.1, read on the forward strand.
GGCAGGAGGATTACTTGAGACTAGGAGTTCAAGACCAGCCTAGGCAACATAGTGAGACTGCATCTCTAAAAAATATTTTAAAATCGTCCAGGCGTAGTGACATGCACCGGTAGTCCCAGGTACTTGGGAGGCTGAGGAGGAAGGATCACCTAAGCCCAGGAGGTTGAGGGTGTGATCATCATGCCACTGTACTCCAGCCTGGGTCAAAGAATGAGAACCTGACTCAAAAGAGAAAAAAATCATATGAATGAATGAATGAACAGGATGAATCTCAGATATGGTACCATATGGCTTTTTTTTTTTTGTAACAAAGACAAACTAAATGGACCAAGGAATAAAAGAATAATGAATTATATTGCATGATTTCTTAAATAAAACAATGAACAGAAACTTTTGAAAAAATCAAAATAAACTTCCAGATACTATATGCTCACATATCAAATCTACAATGCAAATTCATATACAAGCTGATTAAACACACACTAAATTCATCTGTTGTGAACATACAGATTCATCCAAAATATTAGTGCATACTAGGAAAAGAAATCATAAACCTGTACTTGTATGGTGACTGCAGCTCTATTCAAGATAGCAAAATCAGCCGGGCTTGGTGGCTCAGCCTGTAATTCCACACCTTTGGGAGGCTGAGGTGAGTGGATTGCCTGAGCCCGCGGGTTTGAGACCCGCCTGGCAACTTGCCGAGACCTCATCTCTACAATAAATCAAAATGAGCCGGACG
>NW_007247392.1:20176-22376 GCF_000164805.1 Carlito syrichta
GGCCACTGCACTCCAGTCTGGGCGACGGAGTGAAACTCCAACTCAAAAAAAAAAAAAGATAGCAAAATCATGGACCAACCTAAGTGTCCATCAATAATTGACTAGATAAAGAAAATGTGGTATATATACACCATGGAATGCTATACAGTGATAAAAAAGAAAGAAATTTTGTCCTTTGTAGCAACATAGAGCTGGAGAACATCATCCTAAATGAGCTGACTCAGAAATAGAAAACCAAATACCACATGTTCTCACTTATATATGGGAGCTAAATGGCCACAAAGATGAAAATAATAGACACTAGGGAGACTAATGAGGGAGATGGTAAAGAGAGTTAGGGTTCAAAAGTTACCTATTGGGTACAATGCTCACTATCTGGGGAATGGGTCACCTGAAGCCCAATCCCCACCAATATGCAATATGGCCATGTAACAAACATGCGCTTACTCCGCAAATCTAAAATAAATTAAAATTAAAAATAAAATAAACAAACAAAAAACTCAAAATATTAGTACAAACACAGTGGACAATTTCAAAGAAATTACCATGAAATTACTTATTACACATCTTTTTGTTAGTTGGCAACATCTTCACCAACCCTTTACCCAGAAATTTACCTACATCTTCCTCAAAGAACAAGATCACTGTACATACAGAATCTTTAATTTTGAAAAAAAGTTCCATACAGACACATAAATGTACACATACTGATGAAAAGCTTTGCCAGTATGCATTTATCATACCCAGTGCATCAAAATTCAGAACTGATATATTTATAATACCAGCTTCAAAATATACATGATAATAATACTTTATTTTTTTTTGAAAAACATAAGTCACTGTAACAAAAATATAGGAATTAATAAAACAAAAAAAGGCTAAAACAAAAAAATAGCAACAAATAGAAATAAGACCTACTTCACAAGAGTGTTGTGAGGATCAAACAGGAATATAAGAATTCATTCGTAATTTGTGTACTTTTCTATATGTATAACTCAATGAAAAAGTTCAACAGAGTATATGAAAAAGTGCTTAATGAATCATAAAGCAGTATTCAAACAGTCACTTACCTCTAGATAAATATAAAATTCCCATTTTTAAAAAGGTTATAATTATAAATTAGCCAAATAAGCAGGTTCAAGCTAAGGGGATCAAGAAGTTCCATACTCCTGGCCCCAACATCTACAATGAGAATTTTCAGTAAAAACATACTAGCAAACCCAATCATTGTGAAAAGTAGAACAGCAAAAATGTCTCGGTGTAGCGAGTTATACTCTAAACAAAAAAAAACAAGAAACATTAACATATCAATGAACACAGTGGGGTACCCATACTTTAAGAAAGAGAAAAGTAACAATTTGAAAATCAATAAAAATTGTCTTTATTCAATAAAAAAGAGAAGAAATTATTGGGGTTTTTTTCCTTTAAAAAACAATGACTTTAAAAATGGCATCTCAACAACAACAGCTACATATATATACATACATATATATATATAAACTCACAACTCAACAAGACCTAGGATAGAATATTCTGTTTAATAAACTTTTGTAGTTAATTATAACTTGAAAACTACCTAATAAAAAAATATGTATCTCTCTAACCAGGTTGCTGGAATGCAGGAAGTAGAGATAAGCATACATGTGGGTTGAAGTTTATTTTTTTCCCCTGGTGTGGGTTTGTTTGCTTTTTCTTGCCTGAGTTTTAAGAAGACTAAAGGAAAAATAAAAACTGGTTATTAAAGCTTTCTAATACTTGAAGACCAGTAGGAGAACTAGGCTTAAGAGCCTAGAACCTGAATTCTACTTCTGTTCCTATATAATTTTCTACCCTTTTGCAAATCAACCAATCAACAAACAAAAACTAGAAGAAAGGTTTTAAAACAGAGGCTATGCAACTTTCTGGAAAGAAACATGACAGCTTTAAAACTCTGGAAATAAACTGAGAAAAAAGAAGAAAAATAAGTGAAAAGTATGCTACATGATTTATAAACAACACAGCAAAATCAGACATTGAACTCCATCCAAATATTATTATTTTATTTTATTTATTTTATTTTTTTTGAGTTGGAGTCTCACTGTCCCCCAGACTGGAGTGCAGTGGCATGCTCCCGGCCACCGCAGCCTCGACCTGCTGGGGCTCCAGCGATCCTTCCGCCTCAGCCTTCCAAGTAGCTGGAACTACAGGCACGCGCTACCAC